>NC_143056.1:49185000-49312500 GCF_052426305.1 Pelodiscus sinensis | reverse complement strand
TACAGTACATAGTAATGTTTTGCTTATTTTTTAACTTAAAGTTAACTTATTGCTACTGATCGCATTGCTTTGCTTATATTCCCCCCGTATGTTTAAATACTGCCAACAATATTGTTTTAGAGGTTCTGTTGAACAGATCAAACTATGAATGAGAGAACTAAAGAAATCCAGAGTATCATTTCACATAAGAATCATGTTCCCCTTACAGTATTTATACTTTTGAACATATTTTACCAGCCATTGAAGCTGAAATACTGAAAGAATTTATGCAGAAGAGATACACTATTTAGAATTAATCACACAGATTCTTAGTACAGTAAAATATAGCCTTATAGGTTTAACATTTGAAGGCTGCATACTTTTCTTGTTGCTTAATATTATCTGGCATTTGATGTTAAAATAAGATTTTGACAAGATATTTTCACTACAGTTAATACCTTCCAGTAGCAGCTAGACAAGAGTCTGAAAACACTATTGGCAATTAGACAGTTTGCTTCAAGATATAGGTAATGTTATATTTTCCTATTAATTATTGAATGTAACTTAAAATTGAAAGAATATTTTATTCATGCCATTACACTACAAAAATTGATAAAAAGGATATTTTGTAGGAAACATCAAAAGATCATTTGTATAAATATCTTTGCTCTACTATACTAATACTGTAGAAATTGAACTGGAACACAAAATTCTCGTATAGATGTTAAGGTAATTACTTAAGCTCAGAGGTACAAGGTCATAAAGTCATTCAATTTATGAGTAATCAAAATTTCATTTCTATAAGAAAAAAAGTATGTGCATCAGTTTTTAGCTATTACATAAAATGACATGGTTTTCAATACTGGCATATCATGGCACCAATTCTAGTGATAATTTCACTTGTTTATTTGGCTAATACCACAGAAATTTACTTTAGGGTTTGAATAAGGTTTATGAACTGGCTAAGAACTTTAAAATGGATGCTTCTTTAATGCAACAACAAATTCTCTGTTGCTGTTATTTATTAGGTTTATGCCTATTACATCAAAGGTATGGTACTCCTTTTGGGTATGTCAGCACAGCACGCTTATTTTTCAATAAGCTGTTTTGGATTTTTTTCCCCCAAAATAGCTTATTTTGAAATAGCATGTCTACACTACAGGCAAGCCTCAAAATTAGGCTGAGGCAGGCTTCCCTAATGTGGGCATGCAACCTTATAATTAGAGCCCCAGGAGGCACTGGAGAGTAATTACTTTGAATGGCCCTGGGGAGGAGCTATTTTGAAATAGCAGCAGTGGAGTGTCCACACTACTGCTATTCTGAAATAGCTATTTTGGAATAAGTGTTATTCCTCATGGAATGAGATTTACAAATTTCGAAATAAGCTGTCCGTTATTTCAAAATTATTTTGAAATAATGGAATTGCTGTGTAGATGCTTGCATTGTTATTTCAAAATAACAGTGCTGTGTAGATGCACTCTTCCTGTATAGATCAAAATATAATAGACCTGGCATAATTAATTCTAATAGGTTAAAAAAAAACCTTCCAATAAAGTTATTCTCCTTTAAATAAGCCTTTTAAGTTCTTTCTGTAGTTTTCCATGTGGAAGGAATATAAATCAAGATAGAAGAGCTGGCAAAACTAGTTTTTCTGTTACTACTATAGTACAGTTAAAGGTAAGAGATCATTAGTTTGTGGCACTAGAGATCCATGTAGCTCAGATGAAGTCCAGAGGTTTGGTTTACTGTTAGCCTAACTGTTCAAAAATGTTGGGTTGGGTCTCAAAAATCATGACATGTCTTAAATATCATGAGATTTTACAAACAATTAGTTTGATTTCTATTTACTTTCTAGAGTTAGAGCTGTTAGTGTTCAAAGTTTTCTCCATGACCAGGAGGGACTATAAACTTACTTTTTTTAGAAAAGATAAAACTGAGATTTTCAGCATTAAAATTGCCAGCATGTCTAAGGTCTTATGGAAAATTGTGATTCTTGTGATCAAATCACAAAAGTTGTCAAAAATAGATGAGAGCTCCATTTGATGCTTGGTCTCAGACAGAATTTACATTAGAAGTAGAGAACATACAGCCTGTGGGCTAGATCTCAACTGTGGCTTAATTTAGTCAGGTCCACAGACTTGGTGCCCTCCCCATGGGGCTGGAGCATAAGCATGCACCGAATTTAGTGTGCTTGAGGAGTTTGTTAGTTTTGTTGTTGTTTCTTCTCACTTGGGAGCAGGTGACTAGTAAGGGGGGGGTGTTAATTTGTTTGATGTTTTGTTTTGTTTTTTTCCTTGTGTGTGGCCCTGATTGATTTTTCTGTGGGTCACTGACCCCAGCCAAAAAATAGTTCCCCACCCCTAGTATACAGAGAGCTACCCAAGTGGGCCATAGTCTTTGGGAAATGTTTTCATTGAGAGTAAAAGAAATGATGGAATAGAGAAAGTGAGAGGGGAAACACTCAGGAGAGAAAGAGTAGAGTACTCCAAACCATTATTAGCAGCCAGGGGTTAGGTGGAGTGAGAGGAGAAATACATTCTCACGTTCTGTAGACCAGGAATTTGTGAGGAAGGGAAGAGAGAGGAGATGTACTTCATCTTAGTCAACAGATAGGAAGCTAAGAGGAGGAAGCAACCAGGAATTGTGTCAAAGGGCTTGTCTTCACTATGTGATGGATCGATGCTACAGAGGTCGATTTGTCAAACTTGCTTAGACAAAATGAATCAATCTCTGAAAGCTCTCCGATTGACTCGGGTACTCCACCAGGATGAGATGAGTAGCCGGAGTCAACAGGAGAGCAGCTGCCATTAACCTTACTGCACAGAAGACATGCTATTTGCATAGCTGAAGTTGTGTAGATTAGATCCACCAGGCAGTGGAGAGGGTAGTGTAGAAGGCAGTGGGGTAAGGGCAGGAAGGGGAAAGGTACATAAATGCAGAAATACCTCTTTTTATCAATCAGCAGAAAAGAAGTCGAAGCAACAGAGAAGAGATATACCTGATCTTACTAAGGCTATATCTACACTACAGGCCTTACAGTGGCACAGCTGTACCAATGCAACTGTACCACCATAAAATCTCCTGCATTGCTAGAGAGAGCACTCCTGTCAACATAATTAAACCACCCCCAACAAGTGGTGGTTGCTCTGTTACTGGGACACTCTCCTGTTGACATAGAGCTATCCATGTCAATGCCTTTATTAGTGAAATTTATATCACTTGGGGAGAAAAGGGGAGTTCACACTCCAGAACCACAAAATTTTAATGACAAAAGTGCTGGTGTAGGAACATAAGAATGGCCATACTGGGTCAGACCAAAGGTCCATCCAGCTCAGTACCCTGTCTGCCAACAGTGACCAATGCCAGATGCCCCAAAGGGAGTGAATCAAACAGGTAATGATCAAGCGATCTCTCTCCTGGCATCCATCTCCACCCTCTAACAAACAGAGGCTAGGGACACCATTCCTTACCTATACTGGCTAATAGCCATTTATGGATTTAACCTCCATGAATTTATCTAGTTCTCATTTAAACCCTGTCATAGTCCTAGCCTCCTCACGCAAGGAGTTCCACAGATTGACTATGCGCTGTGTGAAGAAGAACTTTCTTTTATTTGTCTTAAACCCGTAGCCCATTAATTTAATTTGCTGGCCCCTAGTTCTTATATTATGGTAACAAGTAAATATCTTTTCCTTATTCACTTTCTCCACACCACTCATGATTTTATATACCTCTACCATATCTCCCCTTACTCTCCTCTTTTCCAAGCTGAAAAGACCCAGTCTCTTTAATCTCTCCTCATATGGGACGCATTCCAAACCCCTAATCATATAATTGCCCTTCTCTGAACCTTTTCTAATGCCAGTATATCTTTTTTGAGATGAGGAGACCACATCTGTACACAGTATTCCAGATGTGGGCGTACCATGGATTTCTATAAGGGCAATAAGATAATCTCTGTCTTATTCTCTACCCTTTTTTTAATGATTCCTAACATCCTGTTTGCTTTTTTGACTGCTGCTGCACATTGCGTGGACGTCTTCAAAGAACTATCCACGATGGCTCCAAGATCTCTTTCCTGATTAGTTGTAGCTAAATTAGCCCCCATCGTATTATATGTATACTTGGGGTTATTTTTCCAATGTGCATTACTTTACATTTAACCAAATTAAATTTTATTTGCCGTTTTGTTGCCAAGTCACTTGGGGTATGTCTACACTACCCCGCTAGTTCGAACTAGCGGGGTAATGTATGCATACCGCACTTGCTAATGAAGCCCGGGATTTGAATTTCCCGGGCTTCATTAGCATAAGCGGGGAGCCGCCATTTTTAAATCCCCGCTGCTTCGAACCCCGTGTAGCGCGGCTACACGGGGCTCGAACTAGGTAGTTCGGACTAGGGTCCTATTCCGAACTACCGTTACTCCTCGTGAAACGAGGTGTACCGGTAGTTCGGAATAGGCACCCTAGTCCGAACTACCTAGTTCGAGCCCCGTGTAGCCGCGCTACACGGGGTTCGAAGCAGCGGGGATTTAAAAATGGCGGCTCCCCGCTTATGCTAATGAAGCCCGGGAAATTCAAATCCCGGGCTTCATTAGCAAGTGCGGTATGCATACATTACCCTCCTAGTTCGAACTAGGAGGGTAGTGTAGACATACCCTTAGTTTGGTGAGATCTTTTTGAAGTTCTTCACAGTCTGCTTTGGTCTTAAGCAGTTTAGTATCGTCTGCAAACTTTGCCACCTCACTGTTTACCCCTTTCTCCAGATCATTTATGAATATGTTGAATAGGATTGGTCCTAGGACTGACCCTTGGGGAACACCACTCGTTACCCCTCTCCATTCTGAAAATGTACCATTTATTCCTATCCTTTGTTTCCTGTCTTTTAACCAGTTCTCAATCCATGAAAAGATCTTCCCTCTTATCCCATGACAACCTAATTTACGTAAGAGCCTTTGGTAAGGGACCTTGTCAAAGGCTCTCTTGAAATCTAAGTATACAATATCTACTGGATCCCCCTTGTCCACATGTTTGTTGATCCCTTCAGAGAACTCTAATAGATAATAAGACATGATTTCCCTTTACAGAAACCATGTTGACTTTTGCCCAGCAAATTATGTTCTTCTATGTGTCTGACAATTTTATTCTTTACTATTGTTTCAACTAATTTGCCCAGTACTGACATTAGACTTACCGGTCTGTAATTGCCAGGATCACCTCTAGAGCCCTTTTTAAATATTGGCATTACATTAGCTATCTTCTAGTCGTTGGGTACAGAAGCTGATTTAAAGGATAGGTTACAAACCATAGTTAGTAGTTCTGCAATTTCACATTTGAGTTCTTTCAGAACTCTTTGGTGAATGCCATCTGGTCCCGGTGACTTGTTACTGTTAAGTTTATCAAATATCACAAGAACTTGTAATAAAATCCTGACAATAGACAGACATGGAAATGCTGTCTCCAAGTAGTTGATTGAAGTCATAGAGAGCTGTAAAATAATCATTGTTGAGTGTGTTTGCAGGCCTTTACATACATAGTGACGTAATGTGATGAAGCCAGAATGTCAGGATATGAACACTATAGACACACTTTTTGACCATTGTTAGATGACAAAATCATTTTTCAGCCTTCAGGGCTCAGTACTTCTGAATTGGAATGTAAGCAGTAGAGACGCACAGTTGAACTATTTGATACTTCCATTTGGAATGATGTCTCTTTTAGGATGACACTTGCAGCAGCACAAGGGGCAAATTCAAGGTCTCACACACTCCTTACCTCTCACTTGAGCTCCCTGAGAAGAATTTAAGTGAGATTTAACTGTGCATAGGGTCTTGTGAGACTTCATAGGATTAATTCTGGAACTGTTATCTATAGGATTAGTTTTTGTTGTATATGTCCTGTTTCACGTAGTTTGAGCGGCTCTTGTGTATTACTAGCAGATTTACCTAGCGTTCCGTAGGTCTTTTAAGTGAAATAATGTTTTTCTTGGGGTGGGTGTGGGGGAGGCTGAAAAATGTACATGCTTTAGTTAAATGATTGTATGTTTCAAAACTGAAGACAAAAGAAATCTATACTGACAAAAGAAGGAAAGTTAGTCAAATATTAAAAAAATCAAATCCTGCTTCTCCCCCCCATCCCTCCCCCCCCCACACCACACACACACACACACACACACACACACACATTTGGTTTTCTTCCTGCACATAGATGAACGGTTCACTCGGGAGATAAAGATGAAATAGATAGTGGGTGACTTATGCAATAAGCTGCACCAGAGCAAATCACCGCCCTTGTGCAGAGCCCATCTGAAATGGGGTTATCTATTGTGCTCCTTACAAGATCATGAGTTTAGTCAGCTACTTCCTTGCAGGTGTCACAGAAGAAGTAGGTCTGAACAAAGGATTTAAATAAACTTTGGGTAGAATTGGCTTTGTGCACAAGCTCAGGAAGGGGATCCAAGTGTATCAGGTAGATAAAGTGCACACGCATCACCTTTTACCCCTTGTTTTTCCTTTTCTCTCTTCCTTCTTGACTTCACCTTTTTTATCCTTGTGTTATTCCTGTTTTCTTCTTTACTGATCTCAGTTGCAACTATGGGGAAGCTAAGATGAAGATGTGAGTTTTACACATCAGTGTGAAGGCCACTGAGATTCGGAGTTACAAAACTAATTGTGTTTTCTTCTGATGACTGGGTCATTATCATGCATCACCACCATGCATATTTCTTTGTTAGGTGTTTCAACTGTCTGTCTAGCTGATATGAGCATGCTCAGATTATATCTTACTTGGGCACTACCATTTCAGAATTACCATCGTGCAGTTTGCATGCTTGTGATGTTCTCAAGATGCATCCCTGTAGATTAGAAAAGTATGCAACTTCTCTGTTGGCAAAAATGCAAATTCATATAAAATAATAAGTGAAACTGGGAACAAATTCCCAGAAATAAAAACATAACTTTTACAGCTTGCTAATTAAAATTGACATTGCAGGGCTTCAAGAGACTAAGAAAGGACAGTGCCATTTTAATATGTTTTGAAACCTTTTCACTTGAGCAGACAAGAAAATCATGTAATTATGGGGATTCATACAGCTCTTTAGTGAAAACACAGTCCTGCAGCCTTGGGTAGCATGAATAGAAATTAAAGAAGTTGTACTGAAGATATTTCTGAAATGTCACAACTGCTGTTTGACATTAGATGATATGTTTATCCATTCATTATCACTAGAACACCTGGGGAGGTGCTCAGGTAATCAGATAGGGGCTTTTAAAATAATTATAAAAAAGCATAGATTATAAAGAAGATTATATATACTGTTCTGAATGAAGTTGTTAACATGTAATGTGTCTCATTATAGCATCAGCACCCAAGTCACAACTGTACAAGAATTTACATATAAACAATCAACATGATGGAATGAAAGTATAAAATGTAGGGATTATTATTATTTCAAATAAAATGCCTGCCTATCCTGAAATTCAAGCACTTACTTCCTATGTGTACAATTATAATATTTCCCTGGTGGTTGATAATTGTCTATTCCTTTTTCATGATCTCATTTAACCCCGTATTTAGTCTCTACCATTTGTGGTCTTTTTCAACAATGGACAGTGAAGTCAGATGCAGTACAGGGGCTTTTTGGTTTTAACCTTCAAAAGAATTTAGTTGAGCAGATGCCACATTGAAATGCTCAGAGTAGAAAGGAAATGATATGGCTTTTAAAGGGCACATCTAGCATATCTGCTGGGCTAAAGTAATTCTGGCAATGCTTCAAAGGATATAACTTTTGATGGTAAAGTAGGTAGGCTACGGAATGAAATCACATATGGCAAGCTGTCAAAGTCTTCCTACACATTCAGTACATTTATATAAGTGCAAATGGATGCTGCTTAGATAGAGTCCCTAGCAATTTCCTGCTAAATCTGTTTTAAGATTATCTGATATTATTTGACTAAATTATCTGTGTAAAAGCTAAGGACAACTTTCATGATCAAATATTTTGAAATTAGTTTTCCTTTTTGGCAGATTATCTTAAATATGAGCTGCAATTGTATTAACACTTGGAAGCAAAGGACTTTTTGTAATAGAAATTATATCAAAATAGGGATATTGAATTGCTGCATATCAACTTAGAGGATATATTTATAGGTCAATGATGTCAATAGCTGTAGTTCTTGTAGCTACCTCATTCTTACCCTTTTTTACATTACTAATGCTAAGCAGATATTTAACTTTTAATGAAATTGCTGCTTTATTTGAGCCTGTGAACTAGGTTCATAGTTTTCAGTTGATGGATGATTTTTATCTTTCAAAGCATACCAAATAAACACTCTTACATTTTGATAAAATAATAGAAGTACATGAGTAAAGAATAGTTCCAATAATAATTAGTAAGAGGTACACTTACATTTGTATGGAATTTTGTTTGTTACTTATGATTAGGGTTACCAGATGGTTGAAACAAAAATACTGAACATTCCCTCTCCTCCCCCCCCCCCCAAAACACCGGGAAAAAATTCTGTTGAAGGGGGAAAAAAGGGGGGGAGGAACCAAAGTTGTTGAGGGGGAATAAAAAAAAGAAAAAAAGGACTCCAAGGTCCAAGGACTTATTAAACCAAAAAAAAAAAAATTAAAATAAAACACCATGTTCCCTTTAAGAGTGAGTGCAGGGATAGGAACAGGGGAGCGATTGAGCACTAAGACCCAGGGGAAGCATTGCTTCCCCTAGGTCTTTTGGCCGGCAGCCAGTTTGTGCTGGCAGTCTTGTGAAACCAGGTAAGCATGGAGGCTGGGGTCAGGAGCGTAGGGGTGTTGGGAGCCAGTGGGGGAATTGGGGACAGGGGAGGGAGGAGGCAAGGCATTGAGTGTTTGTAGGGTTGCCAGGTGCCCAGCATTTTTACCTCCTGTCCGGGAAAAAATTCAGAGAATACAGGTGTCTGGTATTCTCTGAATTTTTTTACCAGGCAGGAGGCAAAAATACCAGACTATCCGGGTGAATATCGGACACCTGGCAAGCCTACTTATGATGTGCAACTCTCTGGTTAGGTGCCTAACATGGACAATTGGTGTTATAAATAAGAAACTAATGGGGAGGTTCATAGATATAGATTTTCATATATAGGCAACATTTATGCCTGTGTGTGTTTGTGTGTGCATGTTTAATACATTTAAGGGAGGAGGGAGACGAAGTAAGATTTCATTGAGGAGACAGAATTTCTGCTCTCAGTTCCTGGTGTCGGTCCTATCCTAGGTCTGGGCAGCTATAACAGAGAAAGTTCAGCCTTGCCCTTAAAGCATGCTCAGTTGCTTTGTGTGGATGGAGCATGTAAAGTCTGGCCATATGAAAGAGCTTTGAATAGCTGGAGCATGCTCAGTGAAGGTGGAATGTTAGCTACTAAAAAAGATGTCAGCATGTTCAAACTGCAGTTTTTCAGACATTTTAAATGTGTACAAACTTGAATGGAATTTCTTGGGGATGATAAAAGAGATATCTCTTATGTAAAGCCTATTGTATACCCCATGCCTATTTCAGGTCCCAGCTCCAATGGATAAGAGATACTAATGTTTTTTTTAACTAGGGATATAAAACAGTTAAAAAAGTAACAGTGTAACCGTTAAAGGGGCTTGTACTGCAGAATCTGGAGCCAGTATGCTCTGGGAGCTGGCATATACTATACTGATAAGCTGGCTTCTAGCTGCTGGCCCCACTCCTGAGGAGCGAGCTGTGCTGTGGACTCTGAGTGAGCCCCCCAGAACAGGGCCACAGCTGACTTCCTGGGAGCAAGGTCAGCAACCGGGAGCCAGTACACGCCAGCCAAGAGTTTAACTATAATGGAAACTGATAGAAAGTGTTTACTTTCTTACATCCCTATTTTTAATATGAGCAAAACAACATATTGTTATCTAGCTTCAGAGCTGGAAACACCTAAACTGTATTGGTTGAAGTTTTAAATAATGATTCAGTGTGAGGCAGACAAACAACATGTAAATTTTAGCCCACTCAAATGGGTAAAGCTTGGTGTTGTGATAAGCAAATCAAAACAGGATTTAATAATTGGAAGCCTCAGACAACCCCTAATAATAGGAGGTAAAATAATAATGGTTGATAAGCAATAGCCCAGCTGCCCCAAAAATCTAGCTCTCTTCATACTGCTCTTAACTCCAAATAGGGAAGATAGATATGTTTTTCATTGTTCTTTTAAGGTCAACATATTGGGCTGTTTTGAATCAAGGTTCAGTAAGGAAGTTAATTCTAAAGTTGAGGCCCTCTCACAGAGAATGTCCTTCTGGTAGTCTTTTTTGCATTTCAACCACAGCAGCTTCAGTGCCTCTGAAAGTCATTCCCCACAGTGGTATGGACTTGAATCAGCCTCAGCTTCCGAGACCACTTAGAGTATCTAAAGTATCAAGGTAGCCACTATGTAAAGTTCATCCTCCTCTTCGCCATAAACTCTCTGTGCACCACAGTGGGGAATCAGTCTGAATTCAGAGAGGTGAAAATACCCCTAAACAGTAGTAGCTCAATGGCATGTTCTCCCTTTCTCTATAATCCTGGTTAAAATGCTGGATAAGTCCATGCCATGTGATCAGGGCTCAGGAGAAGAGGTTGGCAAATTGAACACCAGGAGATGAACTTAATCCCTGCTATCAAGTATAAAACACAAGCACTAATGGAAATGGTAAGAGTCCTATTTAGGGAACAATAATGAAAGCACATCTACTGAAGGATCAGTAATGTTAGGGACTAGGGGAGTGAGTGGTTGAGTCTAAATTCTGCCAAGGTCATGTGCCCCTTTCCCACAGTGCAGATATCTAGATTTGGTGGATTTGGAGGCCGTATCACATGCATGTTCACAAACTCATCCCCCTACCATCCCCAGGGTGTATTTGCAAGGAACTCAAATAGTAAAACTCAGAAAGTTAGCTGGGTACCTTTACTCGCTCCTAAGGTGATTACAGAAGAGGAGATGATATGGTTTTTAGCAGTGGTTGGCAAACTTTGGCCCAAGGGCCACATGCAGCCCATTATGTGTGGCCTGCGGGACATTTTGTTTATCATTGCACAGGTGCAGGATTGCCAGATTCTGCTGATTTCCGTCCATGTCGGTTTTTTCCTACTGGTAATACTAACATGACATATATGTAAAGCAAGGGCACGTGAACTGAGGTGCATGCTGATTGCACACAACATTGACAGTAAAAGTCGTGCCCTTCCTCTGCATTCAACCAAAGCACTTCTATGGTTCAATTAGCACATCCCACAAATTCTAAGTATGCAAGCGCAGTTAGAAAAACTACCCTAACCCAGGAGACTGTCTTGGTTATGACAGTCTTGCAGCCCACTGAGATGAAGGATGGCCACTCATGTGGTCCACTCATTAGCATAAGTTACCCATCGCTGGTCTATAGTTTATATCATACTAAACAAAATCATTCTTGGTGTATCTCCATTAAAACTACAGGAGTTCCAACAGTGATGAATTTGGACCAATATGCTAATTTCCTAAAGGGCAGTTACACATTGTCCTTAGTCTCCTGTCAGTGCTCTTTTCTCTTTTTAAACAAAAGTAAAATCCTCATATTACAACACCACAGATCTGCAGCAAGTAAAAGTGGGTGTCTTTAAATAGCAGAAAAGATAAAGGATTCATACTTGGTTCTCTGATCAATTTCTGGTGATTAAAAAAAATCATGGAGCACTTGTTATAAGGAGTTTAATAATTACAGATATACTAAAAATTGTAGCTACTGAAGTTCACATCAAGTGTTATTTGGAGGATGTGGAGAATGGCCTTCCATTTTTTGAGTCTGTAATACATGTCTTGGTGTCTTTGTTTTATTTACATAAAGCACATTTGTACAATTTTTGACAGTGTTTTTCTGGCACATAAGTATTTTGCATCCATTTAAATGGTACCTGTGTTGAATAAGTTCTGATAGATTGAGAACCTCGTTATACAAGTGGTCCTTTCAAATGAAACAAATAACATTAATGTCTACCATTGATGCCAGTGGAGAGTTTGATGTTCACTGGTTGAGAGAATCAGTTTCTTGCTTTAGGTATCATAAACTGCACAATTTATAGTTCCATATGAATTCGTAGAGCTGATTGTTTTATGACATTCCAGTGTAAATTTTTCATCCCTTTCCGTTCGAGTAACAGTTTCACAGAATACAGGTTTTGTACTGATATGATGTTTCCTAGCTCTAGGCATGGCCTATTCCTACTACTGACTGTAATTTACTTTTTGGTCTCTGTCGCCTTGAGCTTGCCTTCTGACTAGTTTGTTGAATGATGTGCTAATCCATTATATTTTTCAGACAAGTGTATCGACCAGTATAAACAAACTGGAGGGCACAAACCTAAATGAAAGCTATACTTCCTTGAATCATTTAAAAAGCTCCTGCAGTGGTAGCAGGGCAAAATAACTTTTCTCTGTACATTAAATATAGGAGAAAAATCTCAATAAATCAAATTAAAATTGGGGATGAAAGGGGAGGTTTTGTGTGTACATTGGGCTGTTTTTCACTAGAATGTATTTATTTATTTTTAAAAAAGATAGATAACTGTAGTGTGCCACTTGAGAATGTATCTCAAGATGATAAATTTGAAACTGAGTCCAAAGCCCTGCATGACTTGCCATTCTCCAGTGTCCAGACACTCTCACAACACATGCTACCTTGCGTATCAAGTCATGTACTATACTGAAACATTTGTACAGGAGTAAAGAATGGAGAAGCTCACAGCAGGACTGGAAAAAATAGGGATAAAAGATGCACCTCCCTGATCTTTTGCAATGCTGAAGGTAGTGAGGAGTTGTTGAAGGCCCCAGTACATGGTGTGAAAAATAGCTTGAATTATTTTTTCTTAAAAGGAAATGTCAAGGTGGGTCACTTTTCAATTTGTACAGCTAGAACTACTGACTCAAGCTGCTACCTGTCAAAAAAAGTGACTTTAAAACAGCAATAGCTAGAGAAACTTTTGGCCCGTACATTCAAATCTAATCTGTGCACACAAGTGATATTATAGAAAATGATGTTTTTCAATTAAAGTTACAACTCCACAAAACTGTAGTAATCCCATGATAACAAGAGCAGGGCTCATTTTTCCTTCAGGGCACATTTGATTCATGTCACATTTAGAAATAGTTAAGCTATGAATTACCAGTCTTTCTTCAGATTTCAGTGTGACAAACTTTTAAAATAACATTTCCCCATTTCTGTTGAAACTGAAGACCTCTGGGGAGGAAAATTATACCCTTGCTTCTGTCAGTGTAGGGTTTTTAACATTTGTTTTTTAGCTTAAAATTTAAGTAGGTTGGCAGAGGAAATAGGGTCATAATTATTAAGGGCCTTGTGTCAGAGTTCCTCATTAAGGACTCTGTATTCATTTGACCCCAGCTAAGGCTAGTACAAGAGAGCACTGTAATACCCCATAGGAATCATTCAGTGATCAGACTGGTTTAAAGGGGTTATAAGATCAGTTGCCATATTTTCTCCAATGAGTTAAGGCACAATTCTCCTTCCCTGTACTTCCTCATTGACATAATACATTCCTATCCATTTTGAATCTGTTTGTATGTCACTGATATCGAATTGATTATGTTGTTCGGATCTCCACTTTTTCCAGGAGATGAAGAGCATCACCTCCCACAGATTGATGGGGTATCATTCTTGTGCCACTGACGTCAATAGTTATTTGCCATTGACGTCAGTGGAGCCTGCATTTCACCCACTGTATTTTTTGCTGTACCAGCCAGCCTGAGAAGCTGTATTAATGCGGTGTGATCTGACCATTGAACAATGAGGCCACACTTATTTGTATTCTTAACATGGTAAAATGGGAAGTTTCTAAAGCATCAAGTAAAACTATCTCAGATTTGTAAAATAGGCAGAAAGTCTGTTAGCAGAGGTCTGTGTAATATAAAATATTTTAAGTAGTCTCTCCTTTGGTTATAAAAACAACTTTCAAAGCTCCCTTCTTAATAAAACTCCATTTATAGCAAGTTATTTATAAGGAAAATTTTGTTTAGCTTCCATTTGATAAGAATTCTTTCTAAATGTGGCAAGTATTGCTTTAATTAGTCTCAGTCAGTACTTTGGAGACTTAATTTGAAAGGAGTGCTACACCTTTCTGCCCATTTCTTACCATCTCATGAAGCATTTTAATCTCTTTGTGTTTCCAAAGCAAGGCAGTCATCCCTCACATCAAAATATCTGCACCTTATCAAGATCAAAGCTGTCCGAACTTGATTTTGCATCTACACAGATGGCTGTAAACATACCATTGGAGTATTACTTTTGGCTTCACTTGACAGACCTGGAAATTGGCCATGCAGAACTATTTAGGATTGGTAGAAAAAGTTATTCTTAAATGTATTGTTATGAACACAGAGTAAAGCATATAATTTCTGTATGTGTCAGTTTAAAGAAACTCCATTTCAGCATCTCACTCTGAGAAATTGTTGAACAGAATCTGATCAGGCAGGAAAAAGAAAGGAATGTTTGTGGCCTTTACCGCGAAGAGCAAGGATTATTTATTTATTTGCCAATTGCACATTCTGTAAATGATTTGCATATTAAGTCTTTTTTTAACTGATACTTTAGCTTTCAAACAACATTTAACACCCCCCCCCTCCAATATATTCTTGAAATCTTTATTCAAGAGCATGTGACTTGAAGCATGATGTGTGGAGAAACAGTATTTCCTTTATGTAGCTGAAACATTTGCATAGGGGTTTGCTGTGTTCATAAATTCCAAGCAGCATAAATATTGATATACCATGCCTAGCTTCCCACGTGTCTTCATTTGGTTTTGTCTAAATTATGGAAAGGAAAGAACAACTGTATGAACTGTTTAAAGGCATGTTTCATTCTAACCTCCGCTTTCTGAAATCATTATAATTCAGGTTCCATTGCTCGCAGCCCCACCTCCTTCAGTCTATCTATTTATGTAACATCTTCTAAACATTCAGTACTCTGCTCTATAACAGAATGTAAAATGCACTGTTGAGATTACTGATAGGAGGGTTGGATTTTTTTTTTTTTACATGATAGCAAAGCAGCTAAAATGGGATTTTTTTTTAAAAAAAAATCACTGGCTATGGAGCTTTACCCTGATGAGAAAAAATTCTTCTAAATCAGAATTACAAAAACAGGTCTGACAAATAAAGAACATAAATGTTTGAAATGAAAAAGGCAGTTAAATCAACTGGTTAATTGTAGTTGAAAAATAAATTCATTCCAAATGCAAGGATGTCTCCTTGGTACTATATAATCATGGAAGAAATGTTAGTTTTGTTGCATTATTACTAATAAAAGTGCTATAGCTTTGTTTTTTCCCTCCAAATACTGGCGAAAGACATGGGAAGACACAGTGTAAGATTGTCTATTTCTTCATAATGTTGCATACCCATGAGAAGTGGGGTGGGTTTTTTTGTTGTTGTTGTTTGAGGGTAAATAGAATGAATTATATCACAGCCATGCCTTGTAGCAGATGGGTAATAAAGTCTTCAGCAGAACAAACCTGCCCTGTTCATTGTGCTGAGTGCTACTAAACAAATAATCAGTCAGATCAGCAGTACATACATAATTGGCCAATGGAAACTGAGAATTACAATTTGCAACAGCGAAAATACCTAGTTTTAATCAAGATAGAAAGTAAATTGGGAGACAGTTAAATTCCAGTTAGGTATACATGGGTATACTGTTTAGCTATCTTCTAATAAAATATTGGATTATTTTTCAATAAAAAGATATGGGATAATATTAGAAAAGTCAGTGTTCACTAAAATAAACTGCCTTACCTGCATATCACTTACTAAAAGTATCATACTCAATTTTATTGTTTTTAATGGGCTAATTTTAAAAAAAATCAATTATCTGGTGTAGTGGTGTGCCTGTCCTGTTTGTTTGGTTTTTTTCTTCTTATGAAATTCCCAATTTAAAAAAGTCATCTGATAATTTCTGCTTCCCCAGGTGAGGTTTATTTGTACCTTTTCGATGGGCCCAAGATCTGTGGCAAATATACTAAATTCTGCACCTCTCTTGCATCAACTGCATGATTAGTCAATAAGAGGCCCCGCTATGGCTCTTCAGTTTAACAGTAGTAGGAGCCGGGATTGCAGGCAGCCCAGCTCTTAGTACATTTAAACTGCAGAGCCACAATGAGGGTAGATCTGGGATCTGGTGCGAGTCAGGACTGAGCAGACGCAGTTCGTGCCAGGTCCCAGACCTACTCCTGCTGTGGCTCTGCATTTTAAATGTAGTAAGAGCCTGGCTGTTCTTACTACACTTAAAATGCAGAGCTGCAGTGGTCCAGGAACTGGCGTGAGCTGAGACTGAGCAGTTCCAGCTCCTGCTGGGTCCCGGACCACAGCGCCTGTGCGTCCCCTGTCCCCCTGGCACCACAGAGATGGTGCTGGGGAGAACTGGCTTTTAAGCCAGCTTCCCCCCACCTCCTTGCTTCCTCTGTATCAGAGGGAGCGGAGCAAGTAGTGACACCACAACTACCCAATAAGCTAGGTTTATCAGGTAGTCAACTACTCGACTAGTCACTTACATCCTTCATGTAAAGATCAGAGTCTGTAGCTAACTGTTGTCTAAATGCCTATTGCAGTCTGGTGGGGAGAGAGAGAATTTTCTTATCCATCCCAACTTGGATAAATCTTATCTGTGTCTGAACTGAGTCACTGCTCTGACCCAGTTTTTCACAAGGAACCTCCAGTATGAGCAATGTGGCAGTCAAAATACTTCAAAAATGGCGTTCGTTTTTCAGAGAGATTGTGATTTTGTAGTCAGCTTCTCTGTGGCATATTCCTCCAAAGTTTTGTGAGTGTGCATTTCAAATCTACAAAAGATACTTCCCAGATGTCCTCTTAATGCCAGAGAAAAGCTGAAATATCAATTGGCTTGTATGATGTCTGTTTTGTCTCTCTGTTCTTTCTCTTGAGTAACAGTGATGGAGGGAAGTCTGGCTCCAGACCTGGTATGTTAGCTCTTTAGTTAAACAACTTCTAATAGCTATGTCTCTTATGGGCTAGATATTGATAGGGAAAACACTACAAAAGAAGCACTTCAGAATAGGAGCAGAGTGTATCTATGATAGGAAACAAGTGCTCTTATTAATCCATTCACAGTAGCTTTCACTTTTCTTATAAAATCCATGTTTTAAGAGTTCAAAGGACTGGCCAGTCAAGAGTTCAGACAAATTCTCCCAACATACACAAATGAATCAAAGAAAACTTCTGGGGTTTTGGCATTCGATGACTTGCTCATTTCTCTGGGAAAGCTTTGACATTCAGCACAAGCAGAAAAAAGTCACAGCTGTTCTAGAGTATCAGCTTGATACTACAGTATATGGACTATACCAACAGCCTTTCCAGAGAACTCCTCCTCCCAAATCCTCTCTTTAACCAAGGGGGGGGGGGGGGGGGGAAGGACATGCTAGTCAGGTAACTAAAAAAGTCCTACACAGAAACATTTAAACAGGAACAATTCTCATAACAATCCCAAAGTTGTACAGGGATCTGAGTAGCTTTTTATCTGAAATGGCTAAAAATGACCCTCTAGTTGTGGCCCTAAAAATAAATTCCATTTGTGAGGCTTGGAAGCATTGTTTCTGTTGGAGTGAGCTCAGTGAATGTCGAAATAACTGCTTGTAGTGTAGATGCAGACTATGTTATTTTGGAATAACGTCAGTGTAGATGTGCTGTGTAGATGTGCCCTAAGTTATTTTCGCTTGCTAAGCTCCCTCATGAAAGATGATCCATACTGGTTTTGCAGCAAGTTAAGAACTTGGCTCCAAACAATTGTTATATCAGATATTTAACATAGAACATAGGAGGTATCTTTTAAGTTGTAGAAATCTAAGCAAGAGATTGTGCCATTCATCCAGTAGAGTCATTGTTTAATCAGGAGATAGTGAAGCTTTAAAGGAAGGCCCTCAGAGGCAGCCAAATCATCTGAAATACCATTAGAGTCCATATAAATTTGCATCTCTTAGTTTCACAGTTCTGTTGAGTGATAAACAAGGTAATGATTTTTAAAAAAAAGGAAGGATTGTCCATATTTGGAAACTAAACCTGGTGCTTCAGTGACTTTGCACCCGTCCTTTGAACTTATGACCTCTCTCTCAGATTTCTGTCTCACCATTAAAGTAGTTTTCTTAGTAGCTATGCTATTAGATTATAAAGTGAGAAAATGTAAAGCTGTCTCTTCAAGATTCCTCCTTGTTCCCATGTTCAGAGAAGGAAAAAAAACGCACCTTTTGCCCATTCCTTTGAAGAGGAGTTGTGCTTACAGAGGAGGAGAGAAATGGTGCCAAAAAGGAAGCCGAACCTCTTTCTGCGAAGAAGGGAGTACATGGAAAGAAACCTTTTGGTGTGGAACTGGGGAGGATGAGCTGGGCCATTATTAGAATTTATCTAATTGTATTTCTACAGTTTGGCTACTATGGCAGTATAAATAATTGTTTAAATAAAAAACAAGAAGAGCTAATACAATTATTTAAAGAAGTCAGCTATATGCATGATATGTTTGTACACATCATCATTTCCTGCATATTCTTTCTTCACTATGGAATTAAGGTATAGTCAGTTAGAATGAATGCTTATGCTCATAAAGCCATTTAAATGCTCACCACAATGATTCTCAAAATTCTACATCATGTACAAATTTTCCCAAATGCCACACAGACATATTTATGATGTCTGAGGGACAGCACATGAGAGAGAATGTTCACAAAATCTGGTAGAGCCTTTTTTGGGTAGAACTTTTTGAAAAGGAACTGACTAATATGTCTTACTGCTTTTATTACTTAACAAAGAGGAATCATTTGCTTCAAGCAGTGCTAGTTTGAGAACCAGAAGTAAATTCAAAGCACAGAAGAGTTCAGCATCTTGAGTTCCAAATGGGTTTGCTTAATAAAGCCTCCTTACAGTCCCACATAATTTCTCTGCCACCAGAGAAATTTTGTTACTCTGCTTACAAATTATTTGTCTTAGCTGAGTGTGTTGTTCGAAATTAGAGGCTTTTCCCCCCCATCATGTAATTAGTGTTTTAAAAATAAAGCCAGTTTTTATGGTTTAGGAAGTGAGAGAAATATAAGCCATGTTTTTCTAATTATAAGGCTGCTGTAAAAAGGCTCTATAAAGCAGATGCACTTTGCAAATTAGAAGTTGGATTCAGCCTTCAGACTGCTTTAAGGTGGTTTCCATTTTATCCACTAGCACAGCTTTTGGCAGCTGAAATCAGGAGTGATTTGAATGCATCTCCTAAACAATTCTACCTGTTTGCAAAGACTTACTTTGTTTGAAACGCATACATCATTTTGAGCTTGTACTTTCTAATCTTCTTTGGCTGAAGTAATTCATCTTTCTGATAATAGCTTGCAGGTTTTTGAAATGCTAACTGCTGTTTTACTTCAGTTATTATATCTAATTTTTTGTTATTAATTAAATTGATGCTAGCAGTTTCCAGCTGTTTAATGCTTATAGCAAGTCAGCAGTTTACTGAACACCAGTGTTCCCTCTAAGATTTTCCAACCATGAGCAGAGCGAAGTTTGGCTTGTGCACCAATATTGAAGTCATGTGCGCTGGTTTGGATGTGTACCACTGTGGCACCTAATTTATTAACAAACACATTCCTGGCCACTGGAGCAGACCCGCCCCCTCTCCCCCCTCCATGCAGTATGTGCTGTTCCCAGCCACCAGAGAAGATACCCCTGCCATGTGGCCGGTCCTGTTCCCAGCCAACAGAGCAGACCGCCCCCTGCCACATGACATGTCCTGTTCCCAGCCACTGGAGCAGACACCCCGCCCCAGTGCCATGTGGCAGCCTCAGCCACTTGAGCAGGCCTCCCCACCAATATGCAGCTGTGGCAGGCCCCGTCCCGCAGCTCCCTCACCACGCCATCTCAGATGGCCCCGCCTGCTTGAGCAGCCGCCTGCTGCTTAGCGCTCCAGAGGAGGTAGGTGGGGGAAGATTTTTTTGTGCACCACTGCGCACCTTAGCAGAAACTATACTGAGCACCCCCTTGTGGTCATATATTGCTTTCTAGGCACACTGCCTTTTTTTTCCCTCCCCTCTCCCCCCATCCTTACAGGCATGTTAAGGACTGCACACAGGCTTTCATATAAATAAAAACATTCTGTCTGAAGGTGGGTAAATAATATAAAACAGTTTATTTTGGGATCTTGTTGATTGTTAAAAATGACAAACAGTTCATACTTTCCTCTGATGTATTCCTGCACAGCCAGAGTTCTTCTGTAGTCACACCTTGTCTTCACAGCCTGTCCTCCCAGCTCTTCTGAACCAGAGCTTCTGGCACTGGCCTCTAGGCCTCCAACATGTAGGCAAAGGATGAGCAAAATCCAACTCATAGACCCGACGTGGTCGGCCAAGCTGGTGGATCTGGCCCACAAGAGCCTCAGCCATGTGCCCCCTGCCTGTCCTTCATGATGAACAGATCTCTGAATGCTGAGAGCCCAGAGGCAGTGTGGGAGAGTCTTTGTGCACTGCTTGCACCCCCAGCACAAACTCACAGCTCCTATTGGCCAGTTTCCAGCCAATGGGAGCTGCCTGTTTGCAGGACAGGCAACATGCAAAGTACCCCTGCTGCTCCGGGCTCACAGCATTCACAGCTACACATGGCCCCCACAGCATGCAGGAGCATGGAATGCAATAACCCTGGCCAAGAACCTGCTGGGCTGCTGATTAGGAGCAACCCAACTAAGTGTCCCCCAGGAAGAGCTTGCATCTGGCACCCCAACCTCTCCCTCCCCCAAACCTCTATCTCCCACCTGAACCCCTAGCCCTTCCCAAACTCTTAACCCCAATCTCTTGCTCCTTTCCTGCACTTCTTCCCCAGGTCTCAACTCCCTCACAAACCCTGCACCCCCTCCTACACCGCTCCTCCAGGTCACAACGTCCTCCCAGACCTTGCACCTCACTCCCTATTTCCAGTCACAGCTCAGATCCCTGCAACCCCTCCTGCACTCCCTCAGGTCACAACTTCCCCCCAGACCCTGCACTCCCTCATGTACCCCTTCTCCTGGTTAAAATCCTTACCTCCACCCATACCCCCTCCCAGACCCTACACTCTCTTCTGCAGCCCAGTCTCCTGCCCCAGGTTTCAACCCACTCCTTCACCCAAACTCCCTCGCAGATTCCGCACCTCAATCCCTTAGCCCAAATTCCCTTTTGCACCCAACTTCCATCCCAGACCGTGCACCTCTTCCATTCATTGAAGAGTGCGGTCCTTGTCCACTTACCAAATTCTTGGAGTGAATTATTGCCTGTCCCTGATGTAGGTCCAGACTCCAGTCACAGTTCTTCCTGCTCCTCAGGCTTCTCTCTGTCTCAGCTTTCTTTGTCCTAGGGTTTTCCCTGCAGGAGTCTCACACTCTGCAATTTCTCTACAGTTTTCTAAACTTCCCCCTTCATTGCAGCCTCCTGCTGCCCCTTATAGGGCAGTCCCCACGATCTCTTCCAGGGGTGGCTCATTCTGTAATCAGAGTTGGTTAGTTTGGCCCTTAGGGGTAAGCACTCTCTGACAATGCTATACTATAATCTTCCCATAAATTCAGCCTGGCCTTTCTTTTTCAAGTCAAAGGATAGAACCATGTGACTGAATATATCTGATTAAACAGATGAAATCTTTGTCCTGTGTTTCCATCTCCTGAAATACATACACAAAAAGTGATTAAAAATGGAAATGTTCAAAAGTCTGGGTGACTGCTAGAATAAAACTCTTGTCTTTTGACATCCAATTTCCCTTCTGGGATTCAGTCTCGGGTTGTAAAATAAATTACTTTCCTGGCTTTCTTCCAGTTATGAGAAGCACTCAGTGATTCACATTCACATAGATTTTGTGGATGTTAGGATATAGTTGACATGTTCTATGTAGTTAAGTCAGTCAGTATGGTTAAGAAGTATGGTTATAATGCATGTTCTGCTGGTGTGATGGGGCTGTTGAAAACCCTGCCTCTCCTCCCCCAAGGAAATATTTTTCAAAATGTATTTCAAGCTTATTTTTAGTGTTCCCAAAAGAGGTGCCTTAAGAGTAAAATCCTTTAGATAGTCTCGGAAGAGGTACAGTGGCCTCCATGCTGACCTATTAGTTTTTCTTCACTGTTCAGGAGTCGCCACTCTGAAGGGTGGACATGGAGTTTGTTCTGTGTATCTTTTAATCTGTGGCTTTATTTCTGAATCTTTCAATAAGGCTGTCAATGATGGCTGCCAGTTCTGATAGTAGTTTTCGGTGATGTGGATATCTGGCTGCATAGGCGTGCACAGCACATTTCATTAGGATGTGCACCCAAAGAATTTTTATTAAAATGTATTCTTTGACCCCCCATTCGCTACACCCCCTGACCCCCATTAGCCACACCTATGGGGGTAATACTTTCAGGGCAATATGGACACATGACCAGAAATAAAAGGTGTCATGTGACACCCTCCCCCCAATGACTTTTCCCACCATCCTCTTACCAATAGGGATTAGTTTGGTCCTCACCAACACCCCCCTCATGCAACTATCCTGCAATTCCATTAACCCAATGTGTGTGACATTTACTCGGGGGGTGGAGAGGCTGGGGGAAGTGTCCCCTCTAAGAGTTTCCTCCTATGAGCACAATAAATGTTGTGTTATGCGCCAGTACTGAGTTTGTGGCTTGTTTGGACGTGCCACTGTGACACCCAAGTTATTAATAAGTATCTTATAAACCTCTACCTTTCCCTCCTGCTGCCCTCTCTCCTCCCCTTGCTCCATCAGCTCCCCTGGTGCCTGCTCCCCCCCCCCCATCCCTCACCCACCTCTGCTGTCCTGACTCCTGCCCTTCTCACTGTCCTCAGCCTTCCTGAGACCTGCTCCCCTCCACCAGCCCTTCTCTCCCCCCTGTGCCCACTCCTCCAGTGGCCGCACTCTGATCATGTGAGCTACCCCTCCTCATTCCCTCTCTAACACCTACCTCTACACACCTGCCCTGCCTCTCTCCTCTGAGGCTGGTCCCTCCCCTGCAGGTGTCTGCCCTTCTGCTTCACCACCAGAATCCCCTGGCACCTGCACCTTCCCTTACCCCTGTGCCCTCCTGGTGCCTCCCCCTTCCCTCTTTGCCCTCTTTTTCCCTGATACCCACCCCCTCACCACCCTCTGCCCTCATGCCCCTGTGCCCTCACACATGCCTTGCTCCATCTCTGCCTTCCTCATGCCACCCCTTCTTTCAAGCCTTCTCCCGGCACCTTCCCTTCTCCCCCCCCCCCCAGGTCAGCCACATTGCTCCCACCACCACCCTGGGCCAGCCGCCCTGCCTCCGCGCTGCCCCCGACCATGGGCCCCTTCACCCCGGGCCAGTCGCGCTACCCCTGACCCCGACCCGAGCCCAGCCACGCTGCTCCTGATCCCCCGGGCCAGCCGCACTGCTCCCGGGCCAGCCCCGCTGCTCCCGAGCCAACCCCCCCACTCACACCCCAGCTGTGCTGCTCCTGAGCCGAGCCAACCTCTGGACTAGCTGCGCTGCTCCCATCCCCTGCCTGGGGGCAGGCACACCACCGTCTTCCCGCCCGGGGTTTAAACTTACCCCACTTGCCAGGGAGGTGGGGTGACGATTCTGCTCCCTGCTGCCTGTTTCCATGGGGTCCTAAGATCCGCTGGTTTTAGCCACGCGTGTGTGGCAAACCCTGCACAGCGTTCATTCCCCAGAGCACCAGGGCAGCCCTTTGAAACATTAGGGTGTGCCTGGGCACACCCGGCACACCCCGTGCGCACGCCTATGTCTGGCTGACAAAAATGTAGATTGAGACAACATTTCATGTAGTCTAAAAGCAGGTCTGGTGCTAGACATTTGGTCACTACAATGCTAATGTATTCAAATTCACATTTGTTATCTAAAAGTAAAGGCTCTGAATTCTGCTGCCATTCTTGTTAGCTATATTTATATATACCATAGATTTTTAAAGCTTTGTAAACAATAAACTGATCTTGATATTAATACTTTGTGTTTCTCTATATTGTGTCTCTCTGAGGGTACATCTAGACTGCAGAGGTTTTCTGGTATCACTTTTTTTGGCATCCCTGTAAACCTCATTTTATGAGGAAGAATGAATGATTATAAACAGGCTTTTTTTCTGATATTTGGCCCAGTGCAGACGGGCCAATTGTCCGGAAAGCCTCTTTTGGAAGAAAAGCGGAAAAAGATACGCAAATTGTGGTTCTCGGTTTCCATATCTTTTTCTGATAGAACTTTGTAGTCTAGACACAGCCTGAGGAACCATTCTTTCCTTGTGTGGTGCATTCTTTTCTCTGAAGCTTATCAAAGTATGCAACTTCAGTTTTATTATTTAAAATTATTCATGGTATGTCTACACTACAAAGTTAATTCGAACTAACCGACGTTAGTTCGAACTAACTTTCATAGGCGCTACACTAGCGCTCCATTAGTTCGAATTTAATTCGAACTAACGGAGCGCTTAGTTCGAACTAGGTAATCCTCATTCCACGAGGATTAAGTCTAGTTCAAATTTACTAGTTCGAATTAAGGGCTGTGTAGACCCTTAATTCGAACTAGTGGGGGCTAGCCCTTCCCAGCTTGCCCTGGTGGCCACTCTGGCCAACACCAGGGAAACTCTACTGCCCCTCTCCCGGCCCTGGAGCCCTTAAAGGGCCACGGGCTGGCTACACAGTTTGTGCCAGTTGCAAGGCTGCCAGCACCCATGCCAGCACACCCAGCAGCTGACACCCCATGAGCCAGCCACCCGATGACACCCAGCCCTCCCCCTCTTCCCGGGACCAGCCTGGCGGCTCCCAGGACCCTGCCCGGGGCCGCAAGAGTCGGGCGCCCGCGTGGTCTAGTGCGGAGATCGTGGACCTCATCGAGGTTTGGGGGGAAGCCTCCAATGGCCACGATCTCCGCGCTAGCCACAGGAACCCGGTAGTCTACGGCCGCATGGCTGCCAGCCTGGCTGCCAGGGGCCACCAGCGCAGCCGGGAGCAGAAGTGCTGGAAAATCAAGGACCTGCGGCAGTCCTACTCCCGGGCCTGCCTGCCAGGGGCCGACCCGGAGGCGTGCCCCCACTTCCAGGCTCTGGACCGCCTCCTGGGGGCTCATGCCGTCCCTGCCCCCCGGGATGTGATAGACCCCGGGGCAGAGGGACCGCTCCCAGAGACGGAGGAGGAGGAGGAGGGCTCCGAGAGCCAGGAGCCTGCCTGCAGCCTGCCCAGGACCTGGGACCCCCGAGGCACCCCACAGAGCCGCTCGCCTGTGTCATCCGAGGCCTGGGAGGCGTCCACATGTGAGTACCATCATGCTCCCCTTATGTGTACGGGGGGCTGGGGCGAGAGGGAGCCCAGGGACCGTGCGCCTGGGCCTTGCCCACCACGGAGCAGCAGCTGGGGATCCTGCAGGGGCCCTGGCCTTGCAGAGGGGAGCAGGGTTTCACACACCTGGGCCCCTGGGGTAATTGACCGCTGTTCTTGTTTCACCACAGCCGCAGCACCTGGGACTGCAGGGCGCACCACCCCGCCTGCAGCAGCCGCCCGCGCCCGGGCCAGCAGGAGAGCCAGGAACCAGGAGGAGTACCAGAGGCGGCACCTCCGGTTCCTGGAGCAATAGCTCTGCATCCAGGAGCACTGGGTCCAGGAGGACCTGAGGCTGCGCCGGAGGAGTCTGGAGGCCCTGGAGGAGCAGGGCCGTGCCCTGCGAGGCCACCTCCAGAGCCTTCTCAACCGCTTCCCAATTCCTCCTGCTCCCCCTGCTCTCCCTGATCCCCCTCCTGATCCCCCTGCTCCCGCTCCTGCTCCCGCTCCTGCTCCCTCCACACCCCCCCGTCCCTCCTGCCCCACCCTCCACAACCATTCCCCACCAACGCCCCCGGACCCACAGTGTTGCGAGACAGGAGAGGCAGCCGGACCCCCACCCCTGAGCTTTCCTTTCCCTTCCTCCCTTCCCTCCCCTTCCAGCTCCCTCATCCCAGGTTTCCCCCTCCCCTCTCCCACTCTGCTTCCTCCCTCCCTCCCCCCACCCCAGTTATGTGAAATAAAAATACTTTTTGTTTGAAAAACAGGTGTCTTTATTTGACAGTAGGTAGGGAGGGGAAAGGGGAAGGGGGGGGAGGGTGGAAGAAGGCCCCGGTGGGGCATGCAGGGAGAGTTCAGTCCTCCTCCTCCTCCACCAGGAAGCTCTCCCGCAGGGCTTCCCGGATCCGGACGGCCCCCCGCTGGGCTTCCCGGACAGCGGCGGTGCGGGGCTGACCGTAGTGTCCAGCCATGCGGTCAGCCTCAGCCATCCAGGCTGGCAGGAAAGCCTCCCCCTTTCTCTCACATAAATTGTGGAGCACACAACATGCTGCCACCACGGGAGGGATGTTGTGCTCGGCCAGGTCCAGACGGGTGAAGAGGCATCGAAAGCGGGCTTTCAGTCGTCCGAAGGCCCCCTCCGCCACGATGCGGGCCCTGGTCAGCCTGGCATTGAAGGCCTGGCGGGAGGGATTGAGGTGCCCCGTGTAGGGCTTCATTAGCCACGGCTGCAGTGGGTTGGCGGCATCCCCCACCAGGCACACGGGCATGTCCACGTCCCCGACCCTAATGCGGCGGTCGGGGAAGAAGGTCCCGTCCTGCAACCACTGGCACACGGAGGAGTTGCAGTATACCCGGGCGTCGTGTGCTTTGCCGGACCAGCCCACATTAATGTCTGTGAACTGTCCCCAGTGGTCACACACGGCCTGCAGGAGGATGGAGAAGTACCCCTTGCGGTTCACGTAATGGGACGCCTGGTGTTCCGGGGCACGGATGGGGATGTGCATCCCGTCAATGGCCCCCCCGCAGTTGGGGAAGCCGAGGGCGCCGAATCCCCGGATGACAGCGTCCGGGTCGGCGAGGCGGACCACCCTGCGGAGCAGCACCCGGTTGATGGCCTTGACCACCTGCGGAGAGAGACACAGCAAAGCGCCAATCAGTGGGGCGCCCGGGTGGCTGGGAGCATTCGTGCCCTGGCAGTGCCCCGCGCCCCACTCCCGGAAAGCAACCCCCCTGGCGGCGTGTAGTACGGCCAGGACAGACCAATCCCTCCGATGCGGGGCGCTTTCGCCTCCTCCCTCCCCCCCTTTGTCCCTGGGGCGGCCCATCCCCTCCTTGCAGCCCCCCTCACTCCCCGGCGCAGTGGCTGACGAGTGCCATACCTGCGTGAGCACCGCTCCGACGGTGGATCTCCCCTCGCCGAACTGGTTCCCGACGGATCGGTAGCTGTCCGGCGTGGAGAGCTTCCTGAGGGCGATGGCCACCCGCTTCTGGAGGGGGATGGCGGGCCTCATGAGAGTGTCCCTTCTGCGCAGAGCAGGAGTGAGCCACTCGCAGAGCTCCAGGAAGGTGTCCCCCCTCATCCTGAAGTTCTGGGTCCACTGTCGGTCTTCCCAGCGCTCCAGGACGATGCGGTCCCACCAGTCGCTGCTGGTGTCCAGACGCCAGATGCGGCGGGGCACGCCAGTGCCGGGGCGCCGCCGCGGCTCCTCCACGGCCCCCAGGGCGGCCAGGTGGAAAGGCAGGGGGCTGACGTGCACCAGGAGGTGCCAGGCAGCCTCGAGCCATTGCTGGCAGGCTTGCAGCAGCAAGTCCAGAAAGTGCACCAGAAGGTGCAGGGCGAGCTCTGGCTCCATGTTGCCACCTGCGGCAGCGTCCCCGAAGGGAAGCACCGACACACACGGGCGCAGAGACCAACACTTTGCTGTCCCTCGGCGAGGTTGGCAAGCAAGCAGGAAAAGCTGAGAACCGGCTGTCCGGGGGTCCCTTTAAGCACGAGCCTCAGATAGCCTCAGACAGCAGCCACACAAAGCAACTACTGACCTGATGCCCTGCCAGAACCGGTTTCAGCCACCCTTAAATGCACCCCTGCGTCCAATCAGTGTGGACGTGCTAGTTCGAATTAGCAAAACGCTAATTCGAACTAGTTTTTAGTTCTAGATGCGTTAGTTCGAATTATCTTAGTTCGAATTAACTAATTCGAACTAAGTTAGTTCGAATTAGCGCTGTAGTGTAGACGTACCCTCAGTCTCTTGGCTACTAAAGCAGTAGCCTTAGATACTATGGTGATAGCATCTTTTAAAATATTGATAGATTTTGCCACAGAGGTTTTTTTAATTGAAAAGACATTTAACTGTTCTGATAAACCTTCTATAATCCATCCCTTCTTGTCTGTTACTTAATGGAGGTTTTTTTCCCCCTAAAACAACAGCCGGGGCACATGAAATCTCTTTTGACTGAGGCAGTCCTATATTTTCTCATCTTGACAATACCATCAGTTTACCAGAAATGTTTGTCCATTATAGGCAGTATGTGGAACATATTTTCTGAGACTTACCCCCGCCTTTTACGAGATTGTGGGTTTGTTGGTTGCATATGGTCATCACTGTACACTGCTTAATCTAGGACAACGAGAAAGAAGTAACAAGATCATCTTTAACTTCATAATCAAGCAAAGAAAAGAGGGTTTAAAGTCTAAAATATTTCTTCCTCCTAGTGCATAATTAATACAGAGTACTCCAAGCAAGGAATGTGCTTTTTAAAAATTTTATTATTTGGTACCGGAAGGGAAGGACTTCAGTCACAGAGACTGACATTTGAATTTGACTTAGATCTCTCATGCAGTTAGCTTGGTCTGCATCTGAGTTCCCAGTGAACATTAAGGACATGGTGCATTGTTATCACAAAAATGTGACATGATTGCAAGCTCTGCTCAAAACAGGGCAAGAAAAGCCATGGAAGATCTGTTGCAATTCAGAAGTAAAATACATCCTCAGCAATCCATATGAATAGTTCTCTGAAGGTATCTGCTCGTTGTGCATTGTAGTCAAATAAGTTAACGGATTGTTAGGAACTATTAGGAATGGGATCAGTAATAAGACTGAAAATAACACTATGTCCCTATATAAACCTGTGATATGCCCACACCTTCTATACTGAGTGCAGTGCTAGTTGCCCCATTTGGAAAAAAAAGATACACTAGAACTGAAAAACGTACTTAGAAGGGCAATAAAAATGGTTAGCAATATGGAACAACTTCCATATGAGAAGAGAGTAAAAAGACTGGGATTGTTCATCTTAAAAAAGAGACAGCTGAGTGGAGTATGTGTGTGTGTGGGGGAGGGGGGGGGGGGGAGAGGAGGTATGACAGAGGCATATAATATTTTGAATGGTGTGGAGAAAGTGAATAAGGGAGTGTTATTTATTCCTACATTCCACAGAAGGAGGTCACCCAAAGAAATTAATTGGTTGCAGGTTTAAATAAACAAGAGGAAGTACTACATCGCTATGTTTCTGTCCCCAACTATTTTTTGGAACTTCAGCTGTGTTTTTTCTTCATCTATTAGGGTATGTCTACACTACCCCACTAGTTCGAACTTGCTAGTCCGTTCGAACTAGCTAGTCCGTTCGAACTAGCTAGTCCGGAACGAGGCGTACAGAAGCCTAATCCGAACTAGCTAGTCCGTGCCGCGTATAGGGGGCACGGGGTCCGAACTAGCTGGCTTTTAAAAATGGCTCTGGCCGGCTTCATGTAAATGAACCCCTTGAAATTCAAATCCCGGGCTTCATTTGCAACTGCGGATGACTACATTACCCCCGCTAGTTCGAACTAGCGGGGTAGTGTAGACATACCCTTACAGAGGTGGGAAATAATTTTTGATGGGGAGCCACTCCAAGATTTTGGAAAGTGGTCAAGGGCCCCACTCTTTCATGATACTGATGGAGGAAATGAGGGGTCTGGGATGGCAGTTGGGTGCAGGAGGGAGAATGCAGTCTTGGAGAGAGTTTAGGTGAAGGAGGCAGTTGTGAACTAGGGCAGCAGACTGAGGTGCAAGGATTTGGGATGTGACCTGGGGTAAAATGGGATTGTGATCTGGGGCAGGAGACTGGGGTGCCAGATCTGAAAGAGGGTATGGGTGCAAGAGGGGGATAGAGGGTTTGGGTATGTTGAGTGGGGGGGGGGGGGGTAGAGGGTTGGGGCAGAGGCAGGCTGTGGCCAGGAGACTTGCCAGACAGCAGCCAAATCAGCCTGTCTGCTTGCAGAGCCTAAAACGTTTCCCAGCCAGCCAGCCTGATTGCTTGTCCGGTAGGGTTGCCAGGTGTCTGGTTTTGAACTGGACAGTCCAGTATTTGAGCTTTCTGTTCGCGGAAACAAACTGAGAAAATATAAATGTCCCGTATTTTCTAAATAAGAAAGTGTGTTCAGTATTTTTGTTGAAACCATCTGGCAACCCTATTGCCTGGCCATGTGCATCAGTGAATAACTGAGCCAAGGAGAGGGGGTATGGTTCTTCTTGGCTGTCTGTTATTCCAAAGAGCAGCTCCCATTGGCTGGGTTCCAGTCAGAATCTGGCCAATGGGATTGTGCTGGGGGTGGGGCGGCTCCTAAAGCTTCCCCCTTCCCCTTCGGTTTTGTAAAAGAAAGGAAGCCCAGCAGCTATGTTTCTGCACGTGCGCGGGACCACGGGGCAAGCAGGGAAGCCTCCTCGCTGCCTCTGCAGGCCAGATCCGGTGGCTTGGCAGGCCGGATCCAGCCCACAGGCCATATTTTGCCCAGTCCTGATCTACCAGGACGAGAGAAGCAGTAGCACCTTAAATCAATCTGCCATAACAAGATGCTTATATAATTAGACGGCCTACAGTGGAAAGAATTGATAATGATAGCTTTCTCCTTCCTCTTTTTTTTTTCTCTCTCTGTCTAGTGATTCATCCAGTTGTCAACTTTTCTACCTGTTGGGAAATTCTTGAACAGTTCAGGCTGATGAATTTTAGGGCCTGATTCTGATCCTAATGATGGCACTAGTTTTACACTAATTGTTGACTTTAGTGGGGTTACTCCTAAAGTCAGAATCAGGGCTTTTGCGTTCTTAATTGTTACCGTCAGAAGCAATGCTGTGAAAGAGTTTTTTCGCTGTTACTTTGTAAAATGGAAGATATTTTGTGGGTTGATCAGGCCCTGTTTCCCACATTCTTTGAACCCAGCACTGTATAATTATATAAGCAGTTGAAACCCATATTTCTATGTGATAGTGCCTCAGTTGGTTTCATTATTTTGTTAATACTCCTGAACATGGTCCTGGTTCATATGTGAGCAGCCATAACCCGGTGTGAATATAGAGTCAGTTCCAAATACATATGTTAGTCAATATACATTGGGGATAAGGCATACAGACTGCCAAGTTTAAAAAAGTAGTGATTTATCTTTTTTCCTTGTTCATCTTTTTGTTTCCTGATCTGGTAATAGGAGATGTTTGGTCTGCATATTTATATTCAGGGAGTTGTTTAGTCTGAGCATTTATTTTCCCTGGACAGCAAGGGGAGCTGTGTATTGCAAGATTATAAAAGCCCTGTTCTCAAGACCCACACAATATTAGGTTGCCTGCAAAGGAAGGGCTTGTGATAGAAAAAGATTACTTTACGTGTGAACGCAATGGCAAAATGCCTGTTAATGTCCATGAATTCAACATTTGGCTCAGTGGTTTATCAACCCCATTTAAATGAGCACTAAAAGTTCTTGGACAAAAGGCAATATTCCCTTCTTATGGGAACTTATTTAACTAAACTGGGAGTATAAAGAATAAATGTATTCCATATTATTAGAAAGACAAATCTCATTGCTAACCATAAGGGTTTAGACACAGATTTCTTGTCTGTGTTCTTGACCTTACTGAAACCCACCTGGGCCTCAGTTTCCCTACTTGTAAAATTGGGACAATATTTCCCTCTCCTGATATTTAATTCAACAATGTTTGTTAAGAATGTTGAGCTCCTCATGTGGAAGTGTATTGTTAAATGCAAATTAGTATTATTATAATATTTTAAATATTGTATTAAATATGTGTGTGACTATATAGAATACTAACAAGGAACTATTTCTTTAATGTCAGAAAAGTTGATTGTTGCACTTTAACTCTTTTAGTGCCCTCTTGGTATACAAGTATCCAAAAAAGAAGCACTCTTTGGAGGTACATTGTATGTTTTCTTGTATTCTTGTAGTTTGGCCCCTGACACATAATGTTCAGCACTCAAGTCATTGAACTGATAGTGCTATTTTACAATTTAATTTATGTCTTTAATTCCATGTACCTTAGTTTACTTTTTTGCAAAAGAACCAATACTCTGCAGAAACAATGTGACAAATTATTTGAAGGCATAACTCCATTAAAGGAAATGAACAGGCTTGTTCTATACCAGTGTTTCTTAAACTGTGTTCTGGGGAGCACCGGTGTGTGCTGTGAGGTAGTCAGAGGTGTGCCACAGAGCACAACAGAGTTCAAAATGGCCACTCTTGAAGGGGCAGACGCCTTTTTTTGCTCAACAAAAAATCCTTGGAGTTCCTCATAAAAAACAATTATTGTTTGGTGTTCCTTGGTCTTAAAAATTTCAAGAAACACTGTACCATACTGTTACTAAATTGACTGCGTATGGTTAGTGCAGTACAGGTTGAACCTCTTTAATCCAGCACTCTTTGTGGTCCTGCATAATTTTAGTTAGCCAGATGTCTACTTATCATGGGTGTGGCTTGTTTTCCACAGTCCCATAAAGTTTGTTTACAACCATCAGTCCTGGCTCTCAGTGTTCTGTTCTCTTATTTAGCCCTAATTTTACCCTAAATATCTTCTAAAAGCCCAGCAAGCAGTGGAAATGTTGGCAATGTTGCTAGACAATATTTACCTCCTGGCGTTCAGCAAGTTCTCTGGCTCGGCACAGGTAAGATCCCTAGGGTGCTGGACTGGAGAGGTTCAAACTGTATTTGTTATAGAAGTATCATGTTTCCGACTGCTATTACCATTAAAAAATCAATTTTGCCTGATACCAGAAATAGAAAATAACCATGGTCTCTTACACTTATAAAATGGTGTAGGAATTGTTGATACATGTTGATTCTTTGAAGGTGACCACTGTAAATGTGCAGCTTTAATTTCTGGCTTCACAAAAAGTCAATGGAGTTGATTTTGTTTTTGAAAACCTCTTTTATCAACTACACTGGCTGACCTTTTATGTGATGTTAAGTGCAGATGTTGCAATCTGGAAATACAGAAAACCTTTTTGTTCTTCTGCAAAATCTGTCTCAGAAATTAGTGTGTGTATATTCCTACTGAATTGCTTCACAATAATGGCTATGTATATTGCCAGCTTCTGATGAATGTGTCATAGATTTAAATTTTTACAATACAGACACAGCAATAGAATATTATTACTTCCACTCTATTTTGAATCCTTTATAATAAAATATATGTTTTATGCCTCATTTGCTGCAAAATTTATTTTATTGTAGTGTTTAATTAATGAGCAATTCTGCCATTTGTGGCAAATGGCCAAAAAGTTGGGTTTTTTTAAATACTGCCACTGTTTAGACAATGTAGATTAGGCAAAACAAATCAATCCCAGCATATCCATTAACAGTTTGAAGAAACTGGCTAAGATTTTTCTCTGAATTATTTATCTAATGACTTTGTTACAAATGTTTAAGTGTTGTGAATAGAAAATGAATATATGATTGAATTAAAAGCTAAAAAGACAATGAATATGTGTGGTTTATAATTACTAAATTTGTTACATATTTTTAATAACAAGCAAAAGTAAAATGGATGTTATCCCATGAGATGCTCTTAAATCATTACACTCCTGAGCAGCGTTTAAGGGATTCCAGCAGTAAATCCTATAGATAGAAAAGAAATGTTAATTTGAGTCAGAAAAGCTTCAGTAATAATACATTTTGGTACCAAAATAAATATTTTTTTCTTTCTTTCTGAAACAGCTTGTCTTTGGTGAACAAGCAAGCTTAGTACAGATCAACTTTTTAGGCTTTTCAGAACTTTCTGATTACCATGTCAGGGTGGAAGCAGCCAATACAGTACTGCATGTGATAAAAGATAGTTAAGTAATGGTGCATACATTTAAAAAAACTGCTTCTTTGTAGTATTTGTTTTGTTCTCCCATTAATATAGTTAGCATCCAAAGGTTTCAAAGCACAGAATATGCATTTTAAAAATGTCTTCTCTTTATTTATGCTGTGGCTACCACATTTGTATAAACAGAAAATTACTCCATTCATGCTTTATTACCTCTTCTTTTGTACCACAGCCTTGACCCCAGTCATCATAAATTGAGAAATAGTGGGGAACTAATGGAGACAGATGGGAATATGGCTTGCCATTTACTCAAATTGGTAAAGTAATTAACCTCAAGGTGCTGGTTTGCAAGAAAAATTGTTGGAATATCTCAGGGCGCCGGTAAACAGACTCCTGCTTTAACCACTTCTGACAACTGCATCATAAACTAGACTTATTCTGTTCAATTGACCTGTCAACGTCTTGAGTCCAAATAAAGATTTGTATTACAATGCACTTGCTGAAAAGTAGAAGAACACTACTGCTGTTTCTTTTCAAATGGGTTGCTGTTCTCTTTCTGCTAGATAGGAGCTGGAATGTCATATATTCATTCTTCAGGCATTATATTCCTTAGAAATCTTCCATTACTGATTGTGTGACAGCTTTGTGACAGCAGATGGTAGTCATTTGGCTTGAGAAAATGAAATGAAAAAACATGGGCCAGACTGACTGGGCTCATTTACAACAGCAGTGGACAGAGGCCAGATCGAGATTTTATTTATCGAGGGACATCCTTTAATGAAGCCAGATTCTTTTTTTTTCCCCTACAGATTGGGGGGATGAGGTACGTTGTCTACAAATTATTATATAAATCAAAGGTGGTCTTGTAAATAGGAACATATGACCAAAACAAACTATTCCGTCTGACAGATTTCAGATTTTTTTTTTAAAAAAAAAGCTCTGCCTTCATCCTTTTCTTTCTCCCTCTCTTTTTAATGGAAAGCGTCTTTTAGATATATCTTTCCCACATTACCAGCTAGAATGTTCGTTTTTCGTAGCAGCAAGTTAAATCTTCAGGGGACTGTTATTAGTAAGGTGGCTCACATGGATACAGCTCAGTAACTGAGAGTTTTGATCATTCAAGCCCGTGACGCTCTTTATTTCATATGTTTTGATTTGCAGCTGAAACAACCATGATAAAAAAAATCTGTTTCTGTTATTGTCATAAAACATATCTGGAAGGCATATGTCAAGGGAACATAAAGAGTAATTTTCATCTACAGTAAATACAGCCATTCAAAACAGACAAAAACTGGAACATTTTGTGGTATCACAATTTAAAGAAAACTCAATCCATTCAGAAGCATTCAAGGAGCACTCATTCGTAGCTTCTGCTCCCCTAATTTCTCCATTCATGGACACCCATGATAGCACCAAATAGTGGCATGCTGCATTATGCTGATGCATTAGGACCACTGCAACTGAAATTATATGTATGTATATTTGTTTATAGATCTATATATTCTAGAAAACAAATTTTAGTGCCTAGGACATAAAATAGAAATTTTTTAAATATGTTTCAATGCTCTCAACGATTTATTTGTCTCTAAACAAAACATAGCTTCGCAGCTACCCTTCTAGAAATGAAGTAGGTATTGTGATTTGATATTTTGTGCATTTTAGCAAGATTCTCTTCTTTGATATTTTTGATGAGTTCAAAGACTGCGCCAAAGGCAATTTGTCAGTTCACCTGCACTAGTGCGTTTCCATCATTGGATTAAATATTTGTTAATGTGCAATTGATAAAGAAAACACTAGGCAGCATTTTGCAATGATGGGTAATGGTTTAGAATAGCATTTAATATTTTCCTCCTGCCAGGCATAACATTTTATAGTTATGTTAAACCAATGTATTCATACACACAGAAATCTCAATGAGTACTTTAATCAGTCTTTTCAGCAACTGATCTATTCTATCAGTCAAAGTCAGTGATTTAAAAAAAAAATTGTGGTCAACTTTTGCTCTGTTTCACAGCCTATTAAAGTAAGGACAAGAATTTGTGGAGAGGAGGATGTGTTCACACTGTACTTCTACTTAAGTGTGTGTGTGTGTGTGTATTTGTGTGTTTGTATAGGGATGTGGATATAGATATATAATCTTAGATAAGTTGTACAGTATAAACATATTTGTTACCTAAATTGGTTTTTTTCTGTATAAGAAAACATTTTAATTTATAATCAAACAAGAAGAACAGATGTAAGAGTTGTAATTTAATCATTTTATTGCTATCTTTGTATATTTTGAAGAATTAGGTATTGTACTCTTGGGAAGCCATATTTTATGCCTAGTTGGAAAAATGAATAATGTAATAATATGCAAAATGTAAAGTTTTAGAACTTCGCTACTGAGTAAGGCATATAAACTAATGATCTAGTTAAAGTCCCTTGTGCACCATAATAAATATGGACTAAATTTGTCATTATAGCTTTAGACAGAGGTTTCAGGCAACGGATTTAATTATATCCTTTTTTAATATTCATACTTCTAAACTGCATAATTCCTTTCTACTGTAAAACTGAGAGCTATATTAAAACAAACAAAAACGGCAGATTACTAAATGGATATTAACGTGGAGTCGATAAGCATTTAATTCTGAGGAGAACATTATGGGGAGAGAGTAAGCTTAATGTAGCTCAGGAGATCTTTTCTGGATGCATGTTGTTTGTACGCACTGGCTGCCTCCTGTTTTAATGCCGACTTTTGTTACAAAGGTTAATTAGTTATTTATGGAACTCATAAAGGACACAGGGGCAATACAGGAATACCTTTTGTTAGCCATTAAGAAACAATGATTATTGAAAAGTCTGATTTAGCCTCTACATGAAACAAGAGTTAGCCTGGGACCAGCTGGTCTAGCATTCAATCAACAGTGCTTAATGGTGTCCGAATATTGATGACTATTAGTAATGGCTGAATAAAGTACCACAGCACATTAGCACTGGTATTCACTCCCATTACTCTCTATTTCTATACTAACCGCAATATTGACTTGATTTTAAAGATTTTGCTTCCTTTACAGTATGCCATTCACCAGGTTCTGATCTTAGTTATTGGATCTTACCTTTTAAATCTTAACTTTTTAAAAGAATCTTAAAACCGCTTCATATTTCTTAGCAGACACATTTCATGTAAATGAGACGGGAAAGGAAGATTTCAAGGTTAATGAGCTTTGTTCCTTCCTCTCTCACAGGAGGACCTCAACATGCAATCAGAAAAGTGAAAAAGTACAAAACTTAGAGGCAACAAATGTGAGGTAGATAGAATCATAGAACTGTAACTGGAAGGGACCTTGAGAGGTCATCAAGTCCAGTCACCTGCCCTCATGGCAGGACCCAGTGCCATCTAGACCATCCCTGATAGATGTCTATCTAACCTGCTCTTAAATATCTCCAGAGATGGAGATAAAAAAGAAGAACAGGTGAATAGATTTAAACAGAGTATTAACCAAAGCAGACACCGTTTTTACATGGAACTTGGAGGTATAAAGATATCTCTTAATATTTGCAGTTTCAAGTTGTGTTGGTTATGAAGAATGGGTTCTAAAGGAGGCTGAGGAAGTCTCATTTACTGTTCTGGATAATGCCACGTGTCAGTCCTTAGTGTACAAAATAAAATATTGAAGTTGGTATGTAACTGTGAAGCTATTTTTTAGGGATCAAAAAATACAGTTTTATATAGTTTTTTGATCTTTGGTGGACAAAAGCTGTTGATAACTTTTCTCGTTGCCAGCTCAAATGCTCACTTCAGTGACCACTTCATGTTTTTCCTTCACTTACAAATACAGTAGCCAAGAAGGAAGTTAATGGTAGCTAAATAAGGATGTGTCTATACTGCACCGTAACTAAAAATAAGTAGGATCATCAAGCGATTAAACATTTTAATCGCGATTAATCGCATGATTAAAAAATGTAATTGAGCGATTTACCGCGTACAACTCCCCTTTGAAATGCCATGGCAGTGTTTCAAAGGGGCAGTACTACGTAGATCCAGCTGACCCTGGGCTCCACGCAGCGCTGCCCCTCAGAAGTGCCAGGACGGTGTTTCCAAGGGGCAGCACAAGGCAGAGCCCGGGGTCAGTTGGAGTTCTCAGTTGACCCCGGGCTCCATGCAGTGCTGCCCCTTTAAGACGCCAAAGTGGCACTTCAAAGGGGCAGCACAAGTGGAGCTGGGAATCATCTGGAGTGCCCACCTTGACCCCTGGCTCTGAATTGCAAAGCCCCTTTGAAGTGCCACTCCTGCACTTCAAAGGGGCTTTGCAAACAGCAGAGCGGGGATCAGTCCCCAGCTGATCCCTGGCTCCGCATTGCAAAGGGATTTGTAAAATGGAGCCGGGGATCAGCTGGGGAGTGATCCCCGGCTCCGCTGTTGCAAAGCCTCTTTGAAATGCCTGAGTGGCACTTCAAAGAGGCAGTGCAGCATTAACACCTGCCATTAATGTTATTCTCAGGTGTTAATGGAGGTCAATTGACAGCCCTAAAAATAAGATATGTAATTTGAGCTACACAAATTGCATATCTTATTTCAATGCTATTTTGAAATAGCTTATTTTATCATTTGGCACTCTCTACACAGTGCCAAATTTTGAAATAAAGCACTATTCCGAAACATCCCTTACTCCTCTTAGAATGAGGTTGTAGCCAGACGTGAATCCCCATTTTAACATCCATCTTTGTCTGCTTGAAACCATGCAGGGCACATAAGAGCAGGAAAACAGCATATTCTTTGAAAACCTTGGAGCAGGAGGTTTAGATATGCTGGCTCAGTGACCGTGACCAACTGTAAGCAGAGATAGGAGGGTGGTCAAACTAATTGTTGACCAAGAGGCTGTACATCGTGCCCTTGACTTAACCCATATTGATACGAACACATACCCGTCCACGGGGGAAGGAATCTCCCGCCCAACAAGAACATCCGGCAGTCCTAATTTAGTTATCTTCCTCTCTTACAAGTGTAAATTTACTTGTAACCTGCTTGTAAGAACTGGCACCACAAAACGGACCAGTAAAATTTGGCCTCTTAAGATAAGAAAGAGAATACGGGCCCCCAGGAGTATAAAGATGAGTCCAGCAGCACACTTGCTTTGTGTGTCAATCTACCACCTATCTGCTGGTCGGGTTTGGTGTTAGACCTCCCGAGGTTCCAGAGGGGACGCCCACCTCGTATTCGTCTTTCCGAGGAATTGAGAGACCGGCCCTGGCCTGACACGCTGGAGTCGAGAGGCACAGAAGGGGGTAAAAATTGTACCTGGATGTGGTCCTTTGTTTAAGTATATATACATAGTGTTAGAGCTCTTTAAAGATTAAGCTGTCATTTGGTACCATTATTTCTATTTTCTATCTTTACCTTTTTCCTGTAACCACTTTTTAAGATCTATCTATATTTTACTAGTATTTAAGAAATAGAGCAATAGCCATTGTAACCATATGATTTATAAGTTCCTTTAATAAACCTGTAACTGTTTAAGTTTTAACCTGACTCCTTCAGTTGCTGTAATAGAACCAAGCACAATTTAAAAGAACTTCAGCCGGTCATAAAGGGACAGACATAGGGAGAGCTTGGGCATTTGGATCTGTGTCACTCCCAGGTGACAAGATCCGTTGGGGCACCTTTCCAGCCTTTCCCAGGCTGCCCGCTGCGAAGGAACTTTGTGTTCTAGCAGTTAAAATCTAAGGTGTAATAAGCTCTTCCTACACACTGGGGCGTCTGTTAGCCTGTTTAGCTACCCTCTGCGACGGGACTGTGGTCCTAGCAGTAAAGTCACGGACGTTAAAAACACTCGGTGCTCCTTTCAGCCTTCTGGGTTGCCCGCTGCGACGAGACTTCGTGTCTTAGCAGTTGAAGACTTAGGAGACATACCCACACACACTGCCCTGCGGCTGACAGAGGTTTACAGGGACATAGGACTAGCAAGCCTGAAATAACAGGCTTGCTGTGAAGACACGGGTGCAGACATACCCTACAGGAAAAACTAGCTTCTGAGGGTGATTTTTTTTAAATAGTTTCGTATGTTGGCTTTTGGTATAGTTACCATTTCATCTTTAAAAGACAGAGGTGTCTGATTTGTTCTGCCATTATCCTGTATTGTAATTATTATTACTGGTCTTCCTCACCCATGCTAAGATATCTTTATTTTATCAGAGGGCATATTATAAACATTTTACATATTGATATGTTTTTATATTATGGAAATTGTCAAGCGGTATCACAGAGGTGAAGGAGAGTTAAGAACAAAGTTACTAAGATCTTTTTTTTTCTTACTTGTATAGCAGACATTCATCTGGCTGATAGTACTAAGGACAAATTTCTCCACACTTTGAACTGAAGTTGTGAAAGTCAGAAGACTCTAGGCAAAAGGGCATTGATATCCCTCCTAACTAAAACTGGTATACAGTATATATATATACAGTTCTCTTGCTACCAATATTAGTAACATTTTAGCAGTTTTTCAGTTGTAATTTTCATATAAACAAAAAGGTTTACATCTTTCATATGGAGAATACCATTCAAATCTATACAATACAAAGCACAGAACTTAATTTAGGATACTTACCAATATATTCCAAAATATCAACAGCATGTAAAGCATAAATTTAATTGGAACATTAAATACTATTATCACTATTATCATCATTAGCAGGTATAATAGTAATGGTTTTAATGATAATTTGTTAGGACCAAACAAGAATAACTTCCCATTATGTGAGGCACTACAGAATAGTAGACAGGCCCTGTTGAAAGAGCTTACTGTTGAAATACTCGGAAGTGAAATATATGAATTTCTCTATTATATTCACTTTTCCTTTGTGTGATAATTTCTTGCTTCTAGTTGTGTTTTGCATCCCCTTGTGGTGAAGATAGTACTCTCTTTATCTACCTACTACACCGAATTGTGCTTTAGAAATATTGACAGATTTTCCAGGGTTTATCACCATGGATGCATTAATTAATTTGGTGGACTAATTTGATATAAATACTCAGTGAGAAAGAATGGAATCTATTGTACTGAAATTCTGAAGAGATTTATGATATCTGGACTTTTTAACTGGGTTGAAGTTTATTCATTGTGGCTGTGTCTAGACTGCACCCCTTTTGCGGAAAAGGGATGCAGATTAGACACAGCGCAATTGCAAATGAAGCGGGGATTTAAATCTCCCCCGCTTCATTTGCATGAACAGGGCTGCCGCTTTTTTCCGGCTCGGGGCTTTGCCGGCAAAAAGCGCCAGTCTAGACGGGGATCTTTCGGAAAATAATCCCTGATTTTAAGAGGAATAAGGGATCTTTCGGAAAAGGCTTTATTTTCCGAAAGATCCCCGTCTAGACTGGCGCTTTTTGCCGGCAAAGCCCCGAGCTGGAAAAAAGCGGCAGCCATGTTCATGCAAATGAAGCGGGGGAGATTTAAATCCCCGCTTCATTTGCAATTGCGCTGTGTCTAATCTGCATCCCTTTTCCGCAAAAGGGGTGCAGTCTAGACACAGCCCACGTGTGACATATGGAGTCACACTTAGTGGCTGCATAGATTGAAAGCTTTTTCCAATTTACACCTGATTTTTATTGCTTCAGTTAAAATAAGCCAAAGACTTAAGTATTTTGCATTTATCTGTCACATGGACAAGTGATAATTCACTCCCTTATTCACCATACCACCATGGGCTGGTGAGCCCCTATCTACTTTGCCTATCCTCTCTACATAAGATCCCATTATGCCTTCCTTGTTCGCTCTTATAACTCAGAAAATCTTGTTCCTGTTGTCCTGTTTAAACCCACTCTCCTGTCTCCTTCCCTCCAGAACACATTTCTTCTGTTTTCTTTTGACATCTCCTTCTGGAAGACTCAGAGACAAAGACCTAACATGCTCAAAGCTAAAATCTCTGCACGCTTCACTCCCCATTTTTCTTTATCATTGCAGAAAGCAAAACCAACCCATTCCCATCCCCATCTTATGGCCTGCAGTCATGTCCAACTCCTCTTCCTCCGTCTCCTAGTCTGTGAATCAGACCAAGTCCCCTCTTCCCATTCTTCCAGTAGCACTGCTTTCACCTTTACATTAGGATTAAAGTTATCTTTGTCTTCACAACTCTGCATACTTCTGGCCCCTATATACTACTCTAACTTTGTGTCCTATCATATCACACTCCCAACATTTCTGTCAGCTGTCATGCCCTGTTTGTCTGCACTCTCTCTGTGTCTTTTTGTTTATTATTACCTCCTAAACCAGTGTTTCTTAAACTACATTCCGCGGAACACTGGTGTTCCGTGAACAACCCACAGGGGTGCCACGACCTCTTCTTTATTTTTGTCACTTCTTTGTTTTTGTCTTTTTTTTTTTTTTTTTTTTGTCTGACAACAATTTTTTTTTTTTGAAGAAAATGTTCATAGGTATTCCGCATAAAAAAATATTATTGTTTGGTATTTCGTGGTCTCAAAAAGTTTAAGAAACACTGTCCTAAACCCTTAAAATTGTCTTTTAAATCTTCCCTCACAGGTCACTTATGCCACAATGCCTGCAAGTAACAAGAGTCTCAGAGGGCTATCCATGTTAGTCTGTAACTTTAAAAATGAGTAGTCTTGTAGGGCGTGGAGACTAACAAAAATATATATAGCATCATTGACTTGTGGAAAAGTGTGTTTTGCCCACAAAAGCTCATACTATACATATTCCAGAAGACTGGAAAAGAGCAAATATAGTGCTATAAAAAGGGAAATAAGAACAATCCAGGAAACTACAAACCAGTCAGTTTAACTTCTGAGCCAGGGAAGATAATGGAGCAAGTAATTAAGGAATTCATCTGTAAACACCTGGAAGATAATAAGGTGATAGATAATAGACAGCATGGATTTGTAAAGAACAAATCATGTCAAACCAATCAGATAGCTTTCTTTGATAGGATAACGAGTCATGTAGATAAGGGAGAAGTGGTGGACGTGGTATACCTAGACCTTAATAAGGCATTCGATGATCTTCTTATCAATAAACTAGGCAAATACAACTTAGACGGGGCTAAGGTAAGGTGGGTGCATAACTGGCTGGATAACTTTTCTCAGAGAGTAGTTATTAATGGTTCACAAACCTGCTGGAAGGGCATAACAAGTGGGGTTCCACAGGGGTCTGTTTTGGGACTGGTTCTGTTCAATATTTTCGTCAATGATTTAGATATTGGCATAGAGAGTACTCGTATTAAGTTTGTAAATGATATGAAGCTGGGAGGGGTTGCAAGTGCTTTGGAGGATAGGGTCATAATTCAGAATGATCTGTACAAACTGTAGAAATGGTCTGAGGTAAACATGATGAAGTTTAATAAAGACAAATGCAAAGTACTCTACTTAGGAAGGAACAATCAGTTTCACACATACAGAATGGGAAGCGACTGTCTAGGAAGGAGTACTGCAGAAAGGGATCTAGGGGTCATAGTGGACCACAAGCTAAATATGAGTCAGCAGTGTGACACTGTTGCAAAAAAAGCAAACATGATTCTGGGACACATTAGGGATGTTAAAGACTAGTAGTCCACTATCCGATATGCATTTTCTAATAGTCTTTTGACTAGTCAACTAGTTGATTCCTCCTCACCTTGCTGCCTCTATAGAGGCAGCAATGGGGGAAGAGGGGAAGGGGTACTTCAAATCACCTCACAGCTGAGTGGGGCTGCCACTTTGAAACCTCAAGGTGGCTTTTCAAAGGGGTGGCTGCTGCACAGCTGGTCCATGCATCAGCTGTGCGGCAGCTGACCCTTTAAAAGGCTGCTTCCGCACATTAAAAAGGGGCAGCAGTGGAGCCCAGGGTGAGCTGGGGACTCCCCAGCTGATCCTGGGCGCTGCGCAGCATTTCCCTAGAATCTGGGAGTACTTGGAGAGTCCCCAGTTGATCCTGGGTTCAGCTGCTGTGGGGAGCCCAGGATAAGCTGGGAGTACCCAGCTAACCCTGGGCTCCATGGCAGGTGCCCCTTTGACACGCCAGAGGCGGCGTTTTAAAGGGCAGCCTCCACACATGCAGTGTCCCACTGGGGACTCTTGTACATTTCAAATCAGGCACCTACATGCAGCCCGGAGTCAGCGGGACTTCCCACTGGCCCCAGGCTGTACGCGGAGTTCCTCATTCCTCCTTTGAAATGAGCCCTGGTGGGGTTCTTGTACATTTCAAAGGAGGAATGCGGAAGTGCCTATTGACTAGTCAACTAGTCAATTCACCGCATTTTAACATCCTTAGGGTGGATTAACAGGAGTGTTGTGAGCAAGACACGAGAAGTGATTCTTCCAGTCTACTTTGTTCTGGTCAGGCCTCAATTGGAGTATTGTGTCCAGTGCTGGGCACCACATTTCAAGAAAGATATGGAGAAATTGGAGAAGGTCCAGAGAAGAGCAACAAAAATTATTAAAGGTCTAGAGAACATGACCTTTGAAGGAAGATTGAAAGAACTGGGCTTGTTTAGTCTGGAAAGGAGAAGACTGAGAGGGGACATGATAGTGGTTTTCAGGTATCTAAAAGGGTGTCACAAGAAGGAGGGAGAAAAATTTTGTTCTCCTTGGCCTCTGAGGATAGGACAAGAAGCAATGGGCTTAAACTACAGCAAGGGAGGTTTAGGCTGGACATCAGGAAAAACTTCCTAACTGTCAAGGTGGTTAAATACCGGAATAAGTTGCCTGTGGAGGTTATGGAATTTCCATCTCTGGAGATATTTAAGAGCAGGTTAGATAGACATCTATCAGGGATGGTCTAGATGGTACTGGGTCCTACTGTGAGGGCAGACGACTAGACTCCATGACCTCTTGATGTCCCTTCCAGTTCTAGTGTTCTATGATTCTATGATATTTTTGTTAAGTACTAAAGGACTACTCATTTTTCTTACAGTAACAATTTAACAGTGATGTGTCTTGCATTTTAAAATATAAAGAAGAATGTAAATATCAAGACATTTGTCAGTCATGACACAGACCACTTGACAAGGGTACAAAGGTAGTACCCTCTTCTGTTTCTTTTTGTTTTAGAAGGAACTTCTTCAGGGGCAGTCTTTGTCTTGGGGTGCGTCTAGGTGCAGTCTTTGTCTTGGCTCCATCGACAGAGCCATGTAAAGTAGTTTACTCGACATAGTCAATGAAACAGGGATTTAAATAATCCTTGCTTCATTAAAATAAAAATGGCAGCCGCGTTGTGCCGACAATCAGCTGATCTGGCACAGCGCAGCAGTCTAGATGCAGCATGGTTGACAAGGGAAGCCTTTGTCAACCGCTCCAAGGTTTACAGGAGCAGTCAACAAAGGCTTCCCTTGTTGACCATGCCACATCTAGACTGCCACACTGTGCTGGATCAGCTGATTGTCGGCACGGAGCAGTGGCCATTTTTATTTTAATGAAGCGGGGATTATTTAAATCCCCGCTTCATTGACTATGTCGAGTAAACTACTGTACATGGCTCCATTGACGGAGCCATGTAGTCTAGATGCACCCTTGCTGAACAGCACTGAGCATATTTACAGATAATGGGAACATCCACACTTACCTTGTATAGGGTAAAAACGTTTTACAATTTAAGAAAACCTCTAACTTAAGGGTGGACAGTAATTTTTGATGGACGGCCACTCCAAGATTTGGGAAATTGGTCAAGAGCTGCACTCTTTCAGGATATGAATGGAGGTGATGTGGGGTCTGCGATGGAGACTGAGTGCAGAAGGGAGCTTGGGGTAAGGGATTAGGGTACAGGAGGGAGTGTGGGGACTGGGAGGGAGTTTCGGTGAAGGAGGCAGTTGTGACCTGCAGCCCTGGATTGTGGTGCAGGTGTTTGGCTTTTGATCTAGGACAGGAGGGGATTGTGACCTGGGGCAAGGGATTGGAATACAGGAGAGGTGCAGGGGGTTGGGTTGGGACCTAGGGCAGGAGGGGGTGCATGTGTGAATAACTATGAGCCAGAGGGGAGGGAGGTGTGGTGCTTCGTGTGCTGCCTATTTTTCAAACAGGCAGCTCTCAATGGACAGAAATCAGCCAATGGGATTGTGCTGGGGTTCGGGGCAGCTCATGAAGTCCTCACCCCTTCCCTTCCGGGATCACAGTTGTGAAAGAGAAATGGCCCAACAGCTGCTTTTCTGAGCAATGTGCAGGTGGAGTGAGGCAAGCAGGGAGCCTGCCTTAGGTTTCCTGCTGTGTCCATGGGCCAGATCTAATGGCTTGGCGGGCTGGAACCGGGCCGAATTTTGCCCAGCTCTGCTCTAATTCATGGGCTGAAATAGAAATAGTTTCTATAGGTAGGTTACACAAATAATCTATCTCGAGAGTTTTCTTGAGCTTTCCTCTAAGCGAAAGTATCTGCTGCTGGTCACTGTAAGAGGCAGTATACTGAAGCATGGTTTTGACTAGTATGTCAATTTTATGTCAAAACATTCCTGGTACATCCCCATTCCTCTTCCTACTCATTGCAGACCCTGCACGTTGCACTGACTGCAGCCTTGTGTACGTTAAGAATATGCTATATAGTACCTCTGATAGTTATTCAGAAAACAGTGCTAGATCTCAAAGATGTGAGGATCTGCCCTATCATAAATCAACATGTTAGCTTTCCAATAGTAATGGAGACCACTTAATATTCAATAAATGCTGGAAAGTGAGCACATGTATTTATTCTTATCCAACTAATGACCATTACAGCAGTAGGACTTGTGTGTATAAAGAAGTGTATCTCTCTCTCTCTCTTACTTTCAGCAAACTACATGTTCTCTCTCTGCACTTAGCCCACTTAAAATGATGCTAGGGAGTAGTGATGCTAAGTCTGAGAAAAACTTGAAATAGATTCAAAAGCACTTTTTCACAGACTTCAGCGGACTCTTGCCTCATGCAAATAGCTATTAGACTTAGATATCAAGGTTCCCCATATTCTGAAAGTTAGTTGGGACAAGAATTGATTCTATTATTCAAGGACATGAAAAGATGTAAATTATGGAAAACAAATTACAAGGTAATTAGAGATCTTAGTCTTAAACATAATAAATCATTAGTGAACTTTTTTGGAGATTTATCACAGATCAGGGTTTAAGAGTTTTTGCTGATGCTGGTATTTGTACACATAATTCTTGCACAGGTATTTGTACACATAATTTTGGTCATGCCCAAAATTATCAGTCTTCTGGCAAAAGACGGTGGAAAGTATACAATCTATATGATAAGCTTCAAGGATTGTCACTGTGTTTGCGTGAGACTGATGCCTACAATGATTGTTGAGCCATTGTGAATCAATGGAAATAGCTATAAGCATGATTGAGAGCTCTTTTTGTTCACAATACTATCACTAAGAATTGTGGTCTTTTACCATCCAGTTTTTTAGGTTCTTAGCTATTTTGACTCTATGAATTACATATGACAGCAAGACAGGTATGTATGCCATATGATAGCAGAGGTAATTCAGCCAATCACCACACTTGTTCTGCAGCTAGTTTGCATGCAGCTATTTCACTTTTTCTTTGAAAAAGACTTCATAGACAGTAGATTAGTTCTTTGAAACCATCTATATATCAATCCAACCAGCATAAACAATACCACAAACATACAGAGATCATATTGCAGCACCCACCTCTCATTTGCCACCCTCACAAATCAATACAGCTCTCCCAGCACACACACACCTCAGACACAAATCAACACATTTACTCACACAACTAATACATACACTAGCTCCAACATCACTTTTCAGCCTAGAATGTCTGTTGCATCAGTGCAAAGTGATGGAAACAGCTACAGGTATGGTTGGGGTCTCTTTTTGTTTAGAATGCCAGCAGGTTCTATCATCATTGGGTAGTCTGTTACCATCTACTTTTTTTAGTTCTCAGCCATTTTTTGCCTTTTGAACACACGGGACTTTATTAATAATACCTATATGATATCATGGGCATTAAGCTGCTAGTTTTATTATAAAGAGGAACATAGCAAATCAGTATTTATCCATATGCTCCTGTTTATAAGGTGCTCAGATACTGCAGTAACAGAGGCCATATATGTGCTCACATAGACTGAAAGGAGATTGGCTCACAGCAGGAAGGAAAAAGTGGCTATCAGCAGTCATATTTATAGCTGAGAAAGCAGTCCTAAAACACTAGAAAGGTCCGCCCATCCATCTTGATCAGAACAGCCTTCAGTTTTCACAGACACTATGACATACACTTTTCTACAGAGTGCAGATCAACTCTTGACAAATTTCAGGATCTTTTTTTATCTTTTGCTAGATTATGTAATGGAAAATTTTGTTCCTTCCTCTCTTTGCCCCTCTGATCTCTAAGCCCTAGAATGTGTTGCTGTTCTTGACTTGTTTTTTCTGTCTTCTTTCCCTATTTTCTTTTCTAGTAATTTATTGGGTTAAACTATGATTATATTAGGAGATATGGATATAGTTGCAATTAAAAAAATCATTCTAATTCTAAGGATACTAATTATAGTGGTATTATCTTGGTAGGTATAAGAAATGTCTCTGAAGTCTGGAACACCTCTAAAACCAGACTGCAATTTTCACTGTATGAGGGTATGGATAGATAGTACTAATATCAGCCACAGTTGGAGATCGGTACAACCAGTTACATAAAATACTTTTTGTTTGGTTCTATGGTTGCATTTACGTCTTTCAATAAAAGAGAGTGACATTAGAAAGGGGAGGACCCTGCTGGATGTGCTCAGAAGTCCCATGGATTTGTAGGTGTGTTTTCCCTAGAAGCTCAAGTGTCTGTCATCCAGGAAATAACTTTAAATGGGAATGGCTGAATATTATAGTTGTGTTCTTCCCTGGATGTCAGGTCTCTTCTTGAGGTTACCCATTTAGAGTTGTTTATGACAGCCATTTGCCTTCACCTGCAGTATTATTGATGGTACATCAACATCTTTTCCTGGCATTGAACAAATATGTCAAAAGTCATGCATAGAGTAAAGGAAGGGCATTTAAAAACGTGTACTGGCACATGGGAGAGTTATTCCACTTAAGAGTGCTTGCTTTACATCCCTGATATTAGATATTCACCTGGCTAAATTTTTCAATGACTAATCTACTTTTGCCTTTGTGGTTTCAGGAGTTTTAAACTTTACTGTACCTTAGCTTAAAATGCAATGTAAATCTGGGAGCTGAAAAATACAGTGCTTTCCATTTGAAAAAATATGAGGGTAGACATGGTATTAATTAAGACCATAGTATATTGCTACCATGTTGGCATACTACTGGGCTTATTAGTATTTTCTCTTGGGCGCTGAAAAAAATAGCTTGTATTGCTTCACCCCTTTGGTGACAAGCTTCAGGCTTCCTCTGGACATATAATGGAAAAGTTTAAAAATCACTTGGAAATCTTGTTCTGTTTCATCTCATTCTGATGGGAACCAAAGGTATCAACTCTGTGGGCAGTGGAGAGAAGTGTCCACTTCCCATTTATACAGCACTTGGACTCCATATCCTTTCAGCTAGAAAAACCACTTTCTCAACTGGTTAGCATTGCCTTTTGAATACACGGGACTTTATTAATAATTTAGCATTTGCGGCTAAAATCAAGTGTACCTCTTGTAAAATGGTCACCGAGAGATTTAGGTGTGTAACAATAAATTTGGTTCCAAAAAAAATATGGCAGCCCATTGTCGAACTTACCTAGATATCAATTCAAATAGTGGCTTTCTGAGAAGCCCAAAATGACGTAAAGGTGGAAAAGACCATAAATGGGGAGAGTGTTCTCTTTTCACACACAGAAATATATCAGATACTATATCTATATTGTTTTCAATTGGACTTATCCCATGTTTGTATATGCAGGAGACAGATGTCACTTTACTGTAAGAGACACTGTGAGCTGTCAAGGTTAAGTTAACAAATGCTACTATTCTACTGACTTCACAAACAGTCAAATATACCAACATTTATAACATTCTTATTTTACAATCATTCCTAAAAATTAAAGTTCTGCTCAGATTACAAAACTAAATCTGAAAGATTAAGCTGCATCGTTTTTTTAAAGATTTTCCATATTTGTGTATATAAATTTTACTATATATTTTAGAAATGTGTAGCTGTCTGTCTCTCCGTCCATCTGTGAGTCTATATGTTCAAGAACTCCTCTTATATGTAAGAGCAAGGGCTACCAAATTTGGTATGCAGCTTCTTCTCATCATAACTTGAAGAAAGACAAGGATTTGATTGTTCCAGGACAATGGGATGTGCCTGGAATTCTGTTGTTTACCATAAAATGGAAAAGGAGGGGTCTGGTAGGAGGGACAGTTATACTATAGAATGACCATGGGGGGAGCCAGAGTTGGGGACCAGGACAGCTAAAACTCCATTGGTCCAGCATGGGGCAAGGGCAGAGACAGCTATCTATTGTATATTCAGAAAGTTTGTTAGTTTGTGTGTCTGTGTTTATCTATCCCTCAGCAAAACATGTACCTCTCCCTTGGCTGTGCCTACTGCAGCTGCAGCAGCCATGGACAGATATATCTCACCTGGCACCAAGCTTCTGCAGTGAGAAAGGGGTGTGGATTTGTCCCTAGAGCAGCCTGCAAGAGTATTTCAACATAAATATCCTGCAAACAATTAAGTCTCTGAGTAAGTTTACTCATCTGAGTAGACTGGAGTGCTTGCTTGATTGTGCTCAAATCAACCCTAAATATATATTATTAACATATTTAAATTAGTTCACTTAGCTCAATAGAATATATATAAATAAATAGCCATTGAAAAAATATTTAAGAAAGATTAAATTAGCTGAAAATAAATGAAACTATATCTTTTAAAAGTTAATTGTGAATTATTGGATGAATTTCATTCATCTGAAATACGTAAGCAGATCAGCTCATTCCTGTGATGATCTCTGTGCTGTTTATTGTACACTGCTGGGTGAGGGCTGTATCCTCATTTCTTCTTACACATGGTGTCTCTGCATGGCTTGTTGTACACTAGTTAGAGACTGAATAGCATCTTCTTCCAGAGCTTTTTGAGCACTTCATCATCATCCAGAACAATGCTTCTCAAACCTAGTACATTTTGTTAGCTGCGTAGGTTGACTGCACAGATTAGTCAGCAGTCACCTGCTGTGGATGGTGAAAAAAGATCTCATTGTAGCTGAAGTACAGAGGTGTCCCACAGCTTAACTGATCTGTGCTGTAGGTTTGCGTTTGCATTCTAAAGTGATTGAAGACATGGAGCCTGGCTACTTCTTCATCATTCACCCACATTTTTACTTTTTCTCATTCCCCAAACCTGCATTTTCTTAACAGACATGATTTTCACCTTTCTAATTTGATCAACTTGCAAGCAGATGTTCTAATGTAATTTTTTAATTAATTGATTTCTTCCTTGAAGGGTTTTTGTTTGTCTGTTTTCAAAAGATATCTTAACTTTTTTTTTTTTAGAAAATGCTTGCTTGTTTTTCCTGCTGGTTCAGAATGAAAATGTCTGAAATAAATCATTGAGTTTAAGGTTTTCTCCGATTTGTAGAAAAACTAATTAACACATAATTCCCCCATACCTGCAAACATTAGAACTAAATTTCATTTCCATTTGCCAGCTTTATTGGTGACATCCCCTTACCCCCAGGATGCCAGTTGTCAGTAATGACTGCAAGTGAATCAGTGCGAAAAGAGGTTAACTGCAAGTGTATTTATTACCAAATCATATTCAAGAGTGGTCAACAACAGGTATATTTCCTAATGCAGGAAACCTTATCAAGGGAATGTAAATCTACAGGCAGTCCCCGGGTTACGTACAAAATAGGGACTGTAAGTTTGTTCTTAAGTTGAATCTGTATGTAAGTCGGAACTGGCGTCCAGATTCAGCCGCTGCTGAAACAGATCAGTTTCAACAGCGGCTGAATCTGGATGCCAGTTCTGACTTACATACAGATTCAACTTAAGAACCCCAGGCATCCCCAAGTCAGCTGCTGCTGAAACTGATGAGCGGCTGATTCCAGGAAGCCGGGGGCAGAGCAACTCTGCCTCGGGCTTACTGTAGTCAGCCGCTGGTCAGTTTCAGCAGCGGCTGACTTGGGGACGCCTGGGGCAGAGCAGCTGGGGTGCTGCTGGGTTGCTCCAGTAGCGCCGCTCCTCGGTGCTACTGGAGCAACCCAGCAGCACCCCAGCTGCTCTGCCGCAGGCATCCTGATTCAGCCGCTGCTGAAACTGACCAGCAGCGGCTGAATCAGGACGCCTGGGGCAGAGCAGCTGGGGTGCTGCCGGGTTGGTCCAGTAGCGCTGAGGAGCAGTGCTGCGGGACCAACCCGGCAGCGCCCCAGCTGCTCTACCCCAGGCATCGTGGGCAGAAAAGCCTGGTCTGCTGGGGGGGAGGGGGCACTAGCTGCGCCCCCCCCCCCCAGCAGACCAGGGAGACGCGTAGCAAAGCCTTGGAGGATGCCCGCAGTGGGACAGCCGCGGCGCGCCTGTGCTGTCCCGCTGTGGGTGTCCTCCGAGGCTTTGCTCCCTGTCTCCCTGGTCTGACCAGCAGACCAAGGAGATGGGGAGCAGGTTTTCCCGCCCAGGAGAACGCGGGCGGCGGGACCGCAGGTCATCTGGGCATCCCGCCGCTACCGTCCTCCGGGGCGAGAAAAGCCCCATTCGTAACTGCGGATCCGATGTAAGTCGGATCCGCGTAACTCGGGGACTGCCTGTATTTTGTTTACCCGTACTGTATTGCAGAGCTCAAAAAAATCCTTTTGCCAGTGGTGAGCAGGAAACTTTTGGTGAGCATGAAATTCTAGGCCATCAATTTCTGGCAAACACATGGTTTCATTATTAAAAGCCTAAATTTGCAAAAAGCAGCCAGTGATTTTTGGGTGCCCAAGTGCCATTATAGGATTAGTTATGCTTCTGCTCTTCTGGTCTTGCTGATTGTCTCCCATCATGGTAAGGCCTCTTTCCTTCACCAATAGTGGGTAGAATCCCATGATTCTCCCACTCACTAATGATGTTATCCAAGCTACAGAACTGGGTGCACCAAACATGAGTACTCATCAGGCCTACCTGGGTTCAGAATCTGCATGTCTTCCTTTCTAGAGCTGCGACCAGTGGCCCAAACAGCCTTTTCTTACAATACAAAGTATTGTTTAATCTCAGCAGTAGGAACATAGCATAACCCACATTTTAATACTGTACAATATCTGTCTTTTTACTCATAGCCTTAGGTAGGCCTATATTAACCCAGAGTTCTGGGGCCTGGGTTCACCTTTGTTCAAAACCCTGTCTCCCCTTCAGCAAGCATCTCTTTTTGAAACCAGAGTCCTTTGTTTCCTCTTGAGTTGCCTGAGCCTGGTTAAGCCAGTTTGCTTGATTCACCAGATAGTCAGTGATGTATTTCAAAGACTGCAGGGCTGCCTGGAACGGCAGCAGGAACCCGGTATGCAGAAGCAGCGGGGCTGCACAGCACAGCACTGAGAGCTCAGTGCATGAAGTCATTGGGACTGCTGGGGCTGTAGCAGTAGCCTGGTGCACGCACAGGTGGTGGGGCAGTGGGAGCCCAGCAAGAAGAGGCAGCAGGGCTGCCCAGCGTTGCAGCAGGAGCTGGGTGCAACAGCAAGAGCCCAGTGTGCAGAGGTGGCGAGACTGCCCTGTAGGACATCAGGGGCTAACAAGGCAGTGGGGCCAGGGAGAGGGGTGAGCCAGCTGGGAGAGCAGCAGTCGGCAAGGGGCTGGCAGCAGGGGGTCCATAAATGACCACCCCGGTCCAGCAAAATTCCTCATCCGGGACTGGTCAGAGAGAGGTCCAAGCTGTATTTTCTTTTCTCAGCCAGACATTGCCTAAGATATCATAATTTTTAAAATGTTCATCTGTTGTAGCATCATTTGCTAGGGTTTGCTAAGGTTTGATTTAGCATTAATTTTTTCTTGGCTCAGTCACGTAAAATAATTATGTATGGCGTGTACAACCCTAACTGCAGAAGATGTGAACATGCCAGGAAATGATAATTATAGTAGGAACCAAAGATGATGTCATTCCATACTTTATCAAAACCAAATTGGGTCATGTAAACTGGCCTGCAGAATTAACAGTCTGAGAAGTCTCCATTGCAGGTCACTTCACATATCCCTTTCCTCAGGGCGTGCTTGATTTAAAAAGGCAAATCTCAAACAAATCACCTTAAACTAGGAAATGCCCCCTTTTCAATTTCAGGAGAAAGGGGAGACACTTTTCCTGATATTTTCCCTTGCCCCAGTTTCCAATTTCTTTTCATAACCTCATGTAGATCAGTCATGTGATAAGCGTGAGCATGGTAAACCCTGTACCTGGTAACTCTAGTATGTGGCAACCACAGTTCATACTAACCCCTTTCACAGTTCTAACCTGACCCAAGCTCTCAGCAGGGAAGGGAATTTCATCCTCTAAAGGAGAGAGTGAGGTATGTCACTCAAGGCCCATTTGGGTGCGGGGAAAGGAAGGAGGTTTTGCAGCTCCGCCAAGTTTTCTACAGCCAGGACAACGTCTCCTGCCTCCCTTCTAACCAGAGTGGGAGCAATGCAGGCAGCTTTCTTTGTTTACTCCTTTCCTCTTCCCCTTCACTCACAGGAGTGAAGGGAAGGCAGACTCATCAAGCACAACAAAAGACCCAATCAGTTGCAAACTGCTGCTTGGCTCCTGGCTGAAATCAGCTGGGTTAGAATCAGAGCTCCTGAGATACTGGTTCCATTTTGGTAGGTAAGAACAGAACCGCAGCAGTAAACACAAATATGAGCAGTCACTTCCCTTGGCTTCCTCTCCCCTCACCAGCCAGCCAAAAGTTATCTATGATGCTGTTCCTCTCCTGCCTCCCTTCTCCCCAGACCCCAAGCCACACTGATTGAAATGGCAGTTCACACGTTTCTTCCCCTCCTCCTTCCCAGGCTATTCTTTGCTCTACCAACAGAAATTCAGGGCAGTATCTGGCTCCAATTGCAGGGTTGGGAGCTTCTGCAGCACTTTTTTCAAATTCATTGAGACAAAGCAGGCTCAGGGAGACGTGGGTGGAGAAGGAAGCTAGGAGATGACTGTTGCAAATTTCAACATGATCCGCCCTCATTCTGACAAGTTGCTATGTTACAAAGGCCCTCCTGATTCCAGTAGACACTCCTGCTCAGGGAGGAGAAGGGGCAGCTGCCCCATGCACATTCAAGCTAGCCCAGCTTTGGATGTTTCAGTGCTCTGCTACAAGAGCAGCTGAGCTAAAGAATGTCCAAAACAATAGGCTCTGTGCCATCAAAAAGCCTTCCAATTCTGGAATCAGGGTATTTAGTAAGCGTGGCCAAGCTGCTGGTGTACATGTGCCCACCCACAAGATTTGGGGCAACATGCACCAGCTAAAGAATGACCACCTGAGGTCTTTCCCTGCTGACATGAAACAAATGTGAGGTGTCACACCACAAACATTGCTTAAATTACACTTCAAACGTTCCCATTTTTTCCAGCTCTCCAGTTTTGGGAGGAATGGCAATACTCCTCAGTGGCTATCTATCCTTCCATTTAATCCCAATTGTCTGTGAGAGTCTTTCCTTTGACTACAATGGGCTTTGGATCAGGTTACTAGGTAGGACTCATACAGGCTGTTACACACAAATGTTGATTCCTCAATAGGGTGGCAGTTGCACTTTTTAATTCTAGGACTTTACCACACAACACCTTTTACGGACCTGCAAGTAAGTGCTGCTTTTAGCACCCATTCATTTTATAGCTTGTGTCTGATGTGCTGTATGTCCTCCTTTTCTTCCAACTGTTAAGTCATCTCAGCTCCTGTTTACTCACTTATTAATATTCTTAGGAAGAGTGGAGTCTCAGGCTATGTCTAGACTGCAGGCTTCTTTTGGAAGAAGCTTTTCTGGAAGAGATCTTCCAAAAAAACTTCTTCAGAAAGAAAGCGTCTACACAGCAAAAGTGCATCAAAAAAGCGATCTGCTTTTTCAAAAGATAGCGTCCACGCTGAATGGATGCTACCTCGCATTTAAGCTTTGATTACTATGGGTGGAGTGGCCACTAGGACACCTGTGCTTTTTCCTCTTTCCTCTTCTTGCGACAGAACTCCCTCTTCCCCGTCCACACATGCTGTTTTCTGAAAGAGCTCTTTCGGAAAAAGGCTTCTTCTTTGTTAAACCCCTTTCTACAATGTCGGAAAAAACTCTTTGTTCTTTCGATTTTTTTTCCAAAAGAACGTGATTACAATGTGGATGTACGCAAATTATTTATCGGAAAAATGGCTGAAATTAACTGTCTCATTCTCCTCTTCATAGTTTGGACCTTAAGACATTTAAAAACTAACAATAATTGCAAGGTTAAGCAGATTTTATTTATCTCTACTAAAGATAGTGTACAATGTAAGTTAAGGATCCAAAACTGACCCTTCAAGATTTGGTTTTGGAAATATCTTGCTGTTGATTGTTCTAAACTTACAGATAAAATTAGAATATGGCTTTAATTGGTATTTCTTATATTTGTTTCTTTATATATGTATTCGGAACACTGTTCTTATCAGATAATTTCTAAGGCTACGTCTAGACTACATTCCTCTTTCGACAGAGGAATGTATATGAAGGACTTCGAAATTGCAAATGAAGCACTGATTTACAAATTTCACACTTCATTTGCATAATGGATTCTGATTGCTTTTTCAAAAAAGGATTTTTCGGAAAAAAAGCGGCCTAGACTCCGTTCTTTTGGGGAGGGCACTCTTTTTAAAGAACCCTTATGCCTGAAAAAATGAGGTTTACGGGTTCTTTCTAAAAAGGGTGGGTTTTTTTGGTTTTGTTTTTTAAAAGAACCGCATCTAGACTGCTTTTTTCAAAAAATCCTTTTTAGAGAAAGCGATCGGAATCCATTATGCAAATAAAGCATGAAATTTGTAAATTAGCACTTCATTTTCATTTACATTCCTGTCAAAAGAGGAATGTAGTCTAGATGTAGAAAAACCAGGAACTTTCAGGTGCCTAAGTAGCCTCTGGGATGGAATCATGGTTAAAGCTGCCCCCTGACCAAAATCTGAAATGGCGCCCCAATATCTTACTAGTATGTCTTACCAGTATTTCTTAATCTTCCTCTAGTACCTTTTAACATACATGATCTGTAATTTTTTTATATTTTTCACTTCTGTACTTGAAAATAAATAATCTATATTTAGATCTAAACTCCGCTGAATCACCCTATTGAGGAAATGTATTACTATCTTTTAAGTGCCTGTTATATGCTTGCTTTCAGTTCCACAAGAAGGCAATAAAAGATAACGAGATAATTGTCGAATGGCTAGTCTTACAGAAAGGAGACATTGAGTCAAAGATGACCAATCCCAAAAAAATTATCCTGGCACAGCCTAGGTATAAAAGTTTCAGAGAGTTAGCCGTGTTAGTCTGTAACCTTAAAAACAACTTTTAAAACATCAATAGGAGGCAGCACCCCCTGATTGGTATGCACACCAACCCCCCTCTCAGCTGGGAAAGGCCTGGGGCCGAGGCCACCTAGATCCAACTCTTCCCCGCCCCCCTCACCTCCATCTTCCCACCATTACGGGGGAGGGCCAGAGGCAACCCCAGCCCTAACTCTTCTCTCTTGCCCCCAGTCCCCAGGGAGAGCCTGGCCCAAGGCCACCCTACCTGATCCCAGCTTTTGGGCTCCCCAGCAGCTGCCAGGAGGGTCTGCGCTGAGGTTCTTCCCCTCTTGTGGCCACCAGGGAGGATCCGAGACCACCGTCTCTTTCCTCCTATCCCCTAGTGGCGGGGAGGGCCCAGCTTCCAGCCTGGCCCAGTTCTTGGCTTTTTGCATTCCTCCCCTCCGGCTACTGGGAAAGGGGGCCTGGGTGAGGTGATTCTCCCCCCCAGCTGCTGGGAGGGGCCAGGCCCAAGCCGTGCCAGGCCTGGCTTTTCCCCCAACCATCAGAGGGGCTGAGCCAAGGTTCTTCCCCTCCCCACCTCCACCAGGCACAGTGTGAGGCTATCCCGGCCCCAACTTCTGCCGCTGCTCCGGTCGCTGGGGAAGGCCAGGCTCCAAGACCACCCTGGCTCTTGCCACCCCCTCAGCTCTTTGCTCCTCCCTAATCTACCCCTGGGATACCCTATCCCTGGATCTCTCTGCTTGGCCACCTGGGGAGGCAGGCTCGACTCTACTCCTCCCACTGCCTCGCCAGGCCCAGCTCTACCCCCTCCTCCCAGCCGCCACAGGGGCGACTAGGTAGGGGAGGCTAAGGCCGAGCCAGCCCTACCTCCTTCCTTCCCCTTTTCCAAGCCCAGCTTGTTCCTGTTGGTCACCAGGGGATTCGGCCAGGCCAGGCCTGGCCTCACCTCAGTGGGCCCAGCTTGCTTCCCTCAGCCGCCACAGGGTTGGGCCAGGCTGAAGCCGCAGCATGGCAGCTCCGGCTAGAGGCTGAGCCACTCTTCCCTTCCCCATGCACCAGGGAGGGGGGAGGCCATCTGGTTCCTGGAGCATCAGGGAGGAGGCCACATGCCCCAGGAGCCTTGTGTGTCCCATGCACCCCTCACCCAGCGTGGGGAAGAATGGAGTGGGGAGGCTACATGGCTGCATCTCCCGCAGAGCATGGGAGGGGGGAGGCCACACTATGGACCAAGGGGCTGTGGGATGCAGAATGATGCATGATGTCACTCTGTCATCCCACAGGAAAAGTTTGGATTTTTTTTTAAGAGAGAGAGAGATAAAAGCTAAGTATGGGACACTTCTAGCCTCATTAGCACCAGGGCTACAACTGACAGGTAATTTTTTTTCTTTCCTCTCTCCCTTCTTACTCTGAGGCTATGTCTAGACTACATCCCTCTTTCAACAGAGGAATGTAAATAAGACACGTCGAAATTGCAAATGAAGTGGAGATTTAAATATCCCGCGCTTCATATGTATAATCGCGTCATGGTGCTCTTTGAACTGGCAATATCCATGATCCAGGAGGACCATGGATGTTGTGGGACTAGAGAGCCTCAGCGCCAGAGGTTTCCAGCGGCTCAGAGCAGAGCCAGCAGGGCAGCAGAGCTCGCGGGGCACCAGAGCCCGCAGCCAGGGAGCCAGAGCGTATGGGGCAGCATATCCCACAGCCAGCGGGGACACAAGAAGCTCCGACGGGGCAGCCGGGCTGCCAGGAGTTTGTCAAGCTGCCGAGAGGCTGGCAGAGCTACTGGGAAGTCCAGCAGGGCTGCTGCAGCTCGCAGGATTGGGAGCTCCAGCAAGGTGCTACAGCTTGTGGGGCCGGGAGCTCTGGTAGAGCTGATGCAGCTTGGGAGGCTGGGGAGAGGAGCCCAGCAGGGAGGCTGATACCCCTCTCCCAGGACTCCCCTGGTCCAGCAAACGCCCTTGTCCAGTATCAGTCGGATCCTGAGGGTGCTGGATCAGAGAGGTCCAACCTGTATTGCATTTCTTTTGTTTTTTAATCCAAATCTAGAACTTTGAATTTCTCATATTAATGGCATTTTAAAATGTGGCTTATTTATATTTTTAAATGTTTGTATAGTAATAGACATTGGATTGGAGTGAAGTAACATTTTATTAAGCAAGTTTTAAAAGCAGGAGTTCACAGATGAACCTAAAAGGCGTAGAAGGAATTATTCCGCCAAACACCACAACCATACTCAAACATTTCCAGGTCTTGCTGGACCATATAAATACCAGACAACTGACAAAGATATTGTCAGAGTAGAATTGGTTATATTGCAATGCTTTACTTGGCTGTGTGGAACTACACTATCCTGTGCTTATTGCTGGAATTACTTTGTCAGCAGACAGGCTGAGGTTATATCAACTGTTTAAGATTGGAAACATTTTTGTTCAGAAATCTGACATGATTTGCTGGTAGTGACAACTGATTTGACAATGACCAGTGATTTAGGTCTACCTGTAATAAGTGAATTAATCTGAGTTAAAACATAGTGATCTGTCATGTTTAGAGATACCTCAACAGCTGGCTGACTTGTCCTCTGTCAGGCTAGTTTGTCCTGTGCAAATCTTCTGTCAAGTAAGGAAAAGAACTGTTGGGAGAAAATTACATGGCAGTTTTAGAGTTAGTGATGAATTTTTCTCCCAACATACCAGCTGTGCCAGCAACACAATTTTTCGTGGCATTAATCAAATATCTTGCCTCCAGCACCTTCACTTCCCCAAAGGCTAAAAGATGAATCTGTCAGAAAATTTCACTGGGATTTGCCAACAGCTTTTCTTAGCTCAAATACTATTCCATGCACCTCAGAAGTACAAATAAGGCTTTTAGGGATGTGGTTCTGGGAATTAAAAGTTGCATAGAGTAATTTTCCTTTATACTAAATAGGAATTCAAAGCCATCACTGTAGTGAACATGATGAAGTTAAGGAGACTGGGAAAAGGCCAAGCACTCAAGATTTATTAATGTATTTCATTTACTGACTTATAGCTAAGTGTTTATTTTTAGTTATAGTTTTGCAGTTAGCAAAGTACAAGAACAACTGAAGGCCATTGAATGATCTTACAACTTTGCCAACTTCTGTGGACAAGAAAATGGAGACAAGAGTAATTAGAAGTTCTGGGAGAGAGTGCACGCACAGATACATTCTCTTGCCATAATAGTATGTTAGTTAATAATAATAACATTAGCAAATCGTTATGCCTTACCACAATGAGCATGATATTTTATTTTAGATTATTCCCCAATAGAAAATCTTGTACTTTCATGCCCAATTTTTATTATTTATTAATGTATATCTCAAGTGAACTTTAAGAGCCAAATACATAAAATTAAAGAAACAGTAGAGTCCTCTCAAGTGAAAGGGAAAACTCTCTGCTACCCTGCCCTTCCTCGACATTTATGTCACTATTACCTACTATTGGAGCCAGCGTTGCTAAGCATTTTCTTAGTAGAAGACTACTGGAAAAGATGGGTCTTGCATGTTATATTTAAAATTGTAAAACCGAGGCATTCTGTCAATATAAAGTAGGCAGGACAATGTGCCATCTGTCTATGACCAAGCCTGGCTCAGAGAGAGGTTGGAGTGCAATGTCATGCCTACCCTGCATTGACAGAAAGTGTTTCCAGGCACTGCTGCTATCTAGGTACCCATGAGCACTGAAGAGGCAAAAGAGATGCTAAATTGCGTATCATGTTAACAAATGGAAATGAGATTTCCTTTATGGTGAGGACATGACTACAGCTAGTTCACTGACTGCTTCACTCTTCCTGCCATCCACCTTTCGTGGCTTGGTCTTGAACTAGTCATTTCTTATGCAAAGCCCTACAGTTGTTATTTTGGTCACGTTATCTGTAAATCTCAACATCTATCAAAACTTCTCGATACAGAGATGTAGGGCTGAATGTTATCTTCATGCTGAGTGTACTGTACCCCAAAACAACCCCAACTAGTGACCTTGTGCTAGTGTACATTCTAAACAAGAAGAAATGGGATGGAAACCTTTGGACTGCACATGTGATGGGTGAGAAACAGCTATCCATTACAGCGCTTTGTATCTAGGAGAAATGAGTAAAGCTAGTTTAAAGTGACTTCATCTACCCCTGTTTAATCCCAGTTGTGGATTAGTAGCACTACCATATCATGTAGAAGGCTTCCAGAATAGCTGATAATAGTAGTATGGCCACTGAACTCTGTTCATAGCCCTTGTGAAAGAGGTCAATTATCACTATATCTCAGGGCCTGGTGTTTGAAATGGCTGAAGGCCGGGGTGGGGAGCCTTCATTGGGTCGGGGCCACTGACTCACAGAAAAATCAGTCGGGGGCTGCACACAAGTGAGAATAGGGTTACCAGATGTTAAATACTGGACACACATGATCTCAGAACGGGAGTGGGGGGAGCAGCCGGGAGGGGAGAGGCGCTGGTTGGGAGGGAATCGGGGTGAACGGGGCTGATCGGGGATGGGGCGACCGGCCGGTGGGAAGTAGGGCTGTCCGGGAGGCGGTTGGGGGGAGTGGAGCTGGCCAGGGGGGAGTGGAGCTGATGGGAAGCAGGGATGGTTGGGGGGAGTGGGGCTGGCATGGGGATATCGGGGGGAACCGGCCGGCAGGGAGTGGGACTAGCTGGGAGAGGGTCAGGAGGAGCAGGCTGTCTGGGGGAGATCAGGGGAAGGAACCTAGTGGCGGGATCCAGGGCTGGCCAAGAGGGGGTCGGGGACAACGAGGCTGGCGGGGAGGAACCAGCCGGTGAGGAGTGGGGCTGGCCGGGAGAGGAAACCAGCCGGCAGGGAGTGGGGCTGACCTGACACACCCCAAGATCTGCGTGCTGCTCATCCCATGCATGGTCCAGGTGGGGCGCACAGGTGAGTCCAACCCCGGGGATTCCATCCCGCTCCCGCTCCCGCCCCCTCCTCTCTACTGCATAGCTGCGTACTGCCTGGCTAGTAGACACGCTCACATGGTACACAACTACGTACTGATACTTATGATAACAATCAAATTTACTTAATTAGAAAATACCGGACATTTATATGTCCAGTATTTTCTCAGTTTGTTTCCTGACAGAAAGCTCAAATACCAGACTGTCCGGTTCAAAACCAGACACCTGGCAACCCTAAGTGAGATGCCCCTGACTGAGAGGAAGAAAGACACTCCCCATATTTCCCTTGCACATCAAAGCCTAGTGGTGTCCAGATTAGCAGATTTTGTGTCCTCCAGCCCTTCAGGTAGGTGGCAGGGGGGCTGGAGTGCCAGTGTGGGCTCCTATTGCCGGCAAGAGTGAGTCTCAGGTCCAACACTGGGTTCTCAAAGTACAAAAAACGCTACACAGGTATCTATCAAACACAAGCAGTTTATTTCCTGACAGCTATCAGCTGTGCCCCTTAACTAAAAGAATAACATGATAGGTAAAGCGGCATTTCTTACATACCTTTGGCTAGCCGGGGATCCCGTTTCAGCTGCAGATGAAGTGGGAGACTGTCTCAGTTTCCGAGGCGCCGGTACCCAAAGCCCATCGGTGAGGTCCAAGTTGTTGTGCTCTGGTGCAGCTTTAAATACTGTGTCTTTACCTTGTCTGTGGCACTTTGGAAATATCCAGGGGTTATTCATTGCTTGTTACAGTATGGCTCAGCTCTACTGCTTGTCCTTTGACTTTGTTTACATGATCAGTACATTTAGGTAAACAAGATTGTTATGTTCCTGCCCTTATCTACAATTGATTCTTGCTACAATGGCATATGTTCCTAGAGGCTTGCTTCTGGTTCATCAGTAGTAAGGAAAGGGGGGTGATTATAATTCTGTTTTTACAAAATGATCATTCTGAGAGTTATGAAGAGGTATGTGTACTGCTGTGGATTGTAATGTGATTAGTAACCAAGGTACAAGTGACTTTGGATAACTTTGAGTGGATAGTCTAGTCCATTCTCTGGTACTGTGGTAACCGTAATCATTCATAATAGATGGACCCAATTTCCCAGTGTTCACAATTCCACAGCCTCCCTTAACCATTTTTGTTAATTTCTTAATTCTTTCAGAGCTATGTTTCTCAACTTTTCCAGATTATTGTACTCCTTTCGGGCATCTGATTTGTCTTGTGTACCCCAAGTTTCACCTCACTTAAAAATACTTGCTTTCAGAATCCAACATAAAGTGTCACACCCAATATTTGGTGACTTTCTCATTTTTTACCGTATAATTATAAATCAATTGGAATATAAATATTGTATTTATGTTTCAGTGTGATACTTGAGATTGTTTTTCACTTATTGGCTTTGGAGCCCAAGCCCTGCCACCAAGCATGTCACTTAGTTTTGTGGGCTTCTTGTGGCATGGTGCCCTGCTTGCCAACCCTAACACTGGCTCTGTACTTGCAACATCCCCAGGGTTGTGACTCCTCCGCCCCATGGGTCATAATTCCCCATTTGAGGAACTCTATTCTAGATTAGTTGAATACCCCATAGAAGACCCCTGCATACTCCCAAGATACGTCTATCCCTGATTGAGAATCACTGTTTCAGAGAATGAATTTATATATTAGAGATGTACTAGATATTCAAACAGATGGCCCACTGCAATGTTCCTGAATCAAAAGCCACCTCTGTAGTTGCAACTCCAGGTTAGATCCAGAAAAACCATAAACTGTTGGGTTGTGTTCTGAAGAAATTAAAAATAATACGTTATTGACCTTGTACTACTGTTTCCATTACTTCATTTTCTTCCAGTTCCTTGACTCTACAGTGCTCTTGCAGCTGATTTTTCTTCAGGGTGAATTATAAAGCACAAAGTTATAGAGTCAAGCAATGGCAACCCAGGCTTAACAACATCAACATTAGTAGGAAGTTTTATACACTTCACTATCCTGTAATGGTGGTAGAACATAGAGAGCTCAGAGTGTGTTTGGATTTTTTAAACAACCATTTTTATTTCCTTTAGGCCTGGGCTTTTTAGTGATTTCACATTTACACACAGGGCAGGACAAGAAGGGAGTTGGTGCTCCTGCACAGCAGCCTGCCCTCCTATCCCTTCCCCCCACTTCCCTGCTGCAGCAGAAAGAGGAAACAGAGTGGGGATCCAGCTTGAAAACTGTTTCCCATGTGTACTGGCTCCTGCCTCTCCTCCCAACCCCCACATTGCTGCCTCTCTATTAGAGGCAGCAGTGCAGAGGGGGCAGGTGGTTCTGTGGGAGCCAGTGCTCATGGGGAGCTGGCTTTTGATCCTACTTCTTCCCCCCCCCCCCTTGCCCAACTGCTGCCTCTGTGGGATGCAGCAAGGAGGGGTGGGCAGGCAGCTCCATGGATCCAGCTTAGAAACTGGCTCCCCCAGCACCTGCTCCTGCCTGCCCTCCCGCACTGCTGCCTCTGTGAGAGGAAGTGGGGAAGGGGGGACGAGTGGCTCTGTGGGAGCTGACATATGCAAGGGCTTGTTTAAAAGTCAGCTACTCATTGGCACTGGCTCCCGCCTGTTCTCCACCACTGTCTCTGATACAGGCTATATCTAGATTGCAGGCTTCTTTTGAAAGAAGTTTTTCTGGACGAGATCTTCCGGAAAACTTTTTTTCGAAAGAAAGTGTCCACACAGCAGAAGTGCATCAAAAAATCCCTCTGCTTTTTCAAAGGATAGCGTCCACATTTATTGGATGCTGTCTTGCATTTAAGTGGTGATTACTATGGAAGGAGTGGCCACCAGGCAACTGTGCTTTTTTCCTGGAGGCCTCTTCTTTTGAAAAAAATCCTCTTCCCTGTCTACACATGCCTTTTTCCAAAAGAGCTCTTTTGGAAAAAGGCTTCTTCCTCGTAGAAAGAGGTTTGCCGCTGTCGGAAAAACCCCTGCATTCTTTTGACTTTCTGTCTTAAGAATGGAATTGCAGTGTGGACATAAGTGTAGATTTTCCAGAAAAAATGGCCGTTTTTCTGGAAAAACTCTGCAGTGTAGACAAAGCAGTGCAGCAAAGTGGGGTGGGGCGTTTAGTCATTAGGATTAACTAAGCCCAGGCTTAGTGTGTAGCCGCTTACATGATTAACTGATAACACCATGTAAATGGTTCATGCTCCTGTGAGTGTCCCTTTGTCTGCAATTTTTGGCCCGGCTGTTCTCCAGGAGTGGAGATTCCCCAAAGGTGGGACCAGGCATCTTCTTACCTCCTTGCTGCAGCTGCTGAGGCTTAGGGGGGACCCAGGTGCACCCACTCCTCTGAGTCCAGGGAGTCTGTAAGTAGCAGTTGCCTGCTAAGTGTGTCTAGTGTGTGTTGCTACCTTGTTCCCTGGGCCACTTCTCCAAGAGGCTGCTCCGTCCAAGCTCTCTCTCTTGAGGTTTTGAGGCCCAGCTCTTGACAAACCCTGTCACTCATCCTGTCTGCAAAGTTTGGCAGCCAGTTGTGGTTTGTCTTCAGTCTCTGGACCTGGGCCTGAACCAGGTCTAAAGCCCAGCTGTCCAAGTGCTGCTGTCCACCCAGTCAGAACCTAGACCTATCTGGGTCAAGCTCTATTGAGGAACTGCCATGCCCTGACCCAGCATCTAATTTTATATCAGCCTGCTGGGCCTTAATTGGCTGCAGCAGAAGCAACCAGTCTATCCTGCTTGGAGGACCTCTCTTTTGCTCTTCTTCCTAGGAGGGGTGTGGCAAGATCTCCAGCAGAGGGCCTTGAGCCTAGTTCACCCCATCACATATCCCTAACACAAACCTGATGGCAATTAGAAATATCAGAGGTTACTGTGATTAGTGTTTATTGCAATAAAATTGTTTTTAAAGCTTGCTTTCCTATAGATGTGCTAGAATGCTTGCAATAAAGAAAGAGCATGTTATGTATTTTAAATCATGCCACTGTATATCCAAAAAGGTATATTATTTTGTATGTGGTATATTTTACAATTGGACATCTTGGAACTTTGTAAACTGGCAACTGGGCATAAGCAAAGGTATCCATTTATCTCATATATGTCTTGTTGAGGCAAAGCTGTCAGAAGGAATCTTATCACAGGGTGCCCCATTTGTTTTCTCTAGTGATTTATGACGGTTTTGAAAAGGTCTTGTGATCCCATAGGCTGCCACGATTCTCTGACTTTTCTCTGTCAATGGATCAGATTTTTGACATTTTCTGAGAGCATTCAGAAAAGATTTGATAAATCAGCTTGTGGTGTTTATTTTAATTGATCTGAAGCCCATTCCTTCAAGAATTCATCAAATTCTGTGACAGGGTCTGGATGTGCTGCAGAGAAATGAAAGAATTGGGTTGGCCATGCTCCTGTGATGATGATATAGATATTTTGTTGAAGGTTTATGCTTACAGACGAGACGATGTCATAACTAATTTAGTATGTTGTAAATCTTTTGACGCAGTTTCTAATTCATAAATCTCATCTATCACATGTGATTCATGAAACGATAGACAACCTTTGATGAGAAGGTTCTTTTGTGTGTGTTCCAAGTTCTTTGCATTTTTTCCTCTTCAAAAATAAATCACTCCAGAACAGAATTCTATTATGAAAGTGGTGCTGTAAAGGTCTCTCATTCTTTTGCATCTGCTCTTCTTCTCATAAAGGGTAAAGTTTCTCCTTTTAAAAATGTAGATGAATAAAACTTTGTGTACATGCACTTCAGTTTACAGCAAGGATAAAATATAATGTGTGTTGATTCTGGTTGAAGTAGTCATCAAATGTAGCTGATATAACCTGGGTCACTTTTGTTTTCTCATAGGAACTTTCATCTGTTAAAAACATTACCACAAACACCTGTCCTGATCAACCACAGTCTCCTCACTCATTCCTGTTAGGGTTGGTTGGTGAATGTTTAAGATCGTTGCAAGATCTGAGCCTCTCTCTCATCATCCAATTCTTTTCCTACATACTCCGTAGGGGAATTGCTGCTGAGTAGGGGTTGTTGATAGTCAATGAGAATGAGTGATTTTGTGGTGGTGTATTTGATCCTATAATGTAGAGAAATGAGTATGGGTAACTTATAAGCAGTTTGGCCTATCAGACAAAGAATAACAAATAAATGTCACTCGGCTATGTTGCCAAGAAAACTGCCGAGGGCTGTTAGATCAATGTCAGTTCATCTATATAGGTATCTATCTATATAAAATTGGCATATGCTTCCCAAAAAAGCTAACTGAACATTAAGGATATGTCTAGACTACATTGCTCCATCGACGGAGCCATGTAGATTAGTTTACTCAACAAAGGGAAGCGAAGCAGCGATTTAAATAATCGCCGCTTCATTTAAATCAAAATGTCCGGCGCGCCGTGCCAATCAGCTGTTTGTCGGCACAGCGGGGAATTCTAGGCGGGGATCTGCCGACCTCAGAACCCTTTGTTGGCGGATCCCCATCTAGACTGCCCCGCTGTGCCGACAAACAGCTGATCGGCACAGCACGCCGGCCATTTTGATTTAAATGAAGAGGCGATTATTTAAATCGCCACTTCATTTCCCTTTGTCGACCTGCCTCATCTGCATGGCTCCGTCAATGGAGCCATGTAGTCTAGACACACCCAAAGGGTATGAAGTCAAGTACTCAGGAGTTAGGTAATGTCAGTTAATGCAACTTCATTTTAACATCTTTGTACATAAGCATTGGTATAGTCTTGCTCAACCTCTCACACGGGAAGTTTATGGCAGTGCGAAGAACAGAACTAAGCTCTCTTGGTTCCTAGTTCAGTGATTTAAACATAAAACAGCTTTTATTTATTTATTTAAATACACTGCTTCATTCACATTCCATCCTGTGCTCTGAATGAATGAGGCCAAATCATGTTTCCTTAAGCTAAGATGTCTGTGGGTATTGATCATGGGTCTGTGTCTCGTGTTTATCTCCAGCTCTGTGCATAGTATGCAGGGAACTCGTTAGGACCTAGAAGATGCTTAGCACAGTTGACATGTGGGAAGGTATGTCAGTCATATGAGATTTAGAGTTTTTAGTGGCATGCCTCTAACAAGTTCTATTAAGTACATGTACATGGCAGTTTTCAGGGTCTTATAGAATGGTCCAATCTTAGTGGATTTTCATAACAGCTCTGACTCTGGGTCTATACCTCTTTCAACTTCCTGCTCCAAAGAACAGAGGTGCTGCACTTCTTCAGAGAAATGGTTTAAATTATACTGTTTGCAAGTTCTTTCCTAAAATCGGATGCTTTTTTTTACTTTCCATAATAAATCATCCTGAGACAGGCACCAACCATGTCAAATTTCAGCCACAATGGTTGGCTAAGATGGCTTTAAGACAGCTTTGTATGGCTAGAACAGCACAGAACAGCCTTAACAGACCCCAGAATTGGGCCAAAACATCAGTTGCCTGGCCAAGATAGTTCTGTAAATTTGTTACAGGTTTAATCCCCTGAATTTCTTAGCTACTGACATTTTTCTTCTTGTTGGGAATGATGGATGTCAAAAATTTCTGCTGCCCCACAATTTTCAGGCAGTAGATATTTAATAGTTCCTCCTTTTGCACATGTTGTATTTCCAGGAAAGTGGTCAATGGATACTTTTCGCCTTTATCATCTTTTCTCATGATCGCCGAATGGGAGATGCCTCTCCATTCAAATGCTGCTGGATCATGCAGAAAACAAGCTGGTGCCTTCTTTTGAACCAGAGAAGGAAGCCATCTGTATTACTGGGAGCGCTGCAGTGTGCACTGACTCTATGGAGTAATGCATGCTGAAGAGATACAAGCCAAGGTTGAAGTGTCGGACCTTGTGCTTGTCTTTTCCTCAGCCTTGTACTCCCCATCCCTCCCTCCTCTCTGTTCTCTCCCTTTCAGTCCTGGTTCTTTTCCACAGAGCCAGTGTTGAGCATCCGCTGTTATTTATGTGCCTGATGCTCAATGTTACCAAATTCAATGGCCTTTTGCAGTAAGAGATATGAGTATAAGGATCCAATCTTAATCTGCTATTGGCAACAGGCTGTGATGCACCATATAGGTCAGGATGTATTTAATCTCCCAGTTGTTCTGGTCCAATCTACCTCTATTCAGTTCTGAACTACAGTGCCCTTGCTATTCCAGTCTTAGCTGTCTCCTGAACAGCGACTTTCAGTATTGCCAAAATATACTAAATTATATCACTGTTTTTTGTGAAGAGGATAAAAGTACATTAGGGTTTAAGATGGAGCCATCAAAAGGTCAGAGCCATTATACAAAAGCAATCTCAAAAAGCAGTTTGAAAAATGCCCTGGACTCTTAAAGAGGGCATTTTTTAAAAGCGCCAGCAGCTCTTAGCACGAGCTTTAAAAGCCCAATGCATTGTCAACATTCAACATTTTCTAATACTCCCATTATTCAAAGTTTTTGTGAAAACTGTTCCTTATTTGACCAAGTGCCAATCTAATCAGTTGATAATGAACTTCGTGTTTTAGTTACAAGTAAATAAAGCAAGCAAGCTCTCAGATTTTTCTGCAGCAGGCTGAACAGAGTTGTCAATCTTTTCCATCAGAGAAACAAATAATTTGGAATTTAGATAAATAGTGGTATTAACTTGGTTTTTAAATTCTACCAAGGTTGCCAAGCTTTCAGCCTCATCTTGTTACTTGCCAAAATTGTTTACTTTGAGGTGGCTGATAAGAAAATGTGTTTTGAATATTGCTACATTTGTATCCAGAAGTATGCCTCCTCCCCCTTAAAATTTAAGAGGCTTTGAGATTTTCAAAGTATGTTTATTTCTCAATTGCCAAAATAAATTAGAGAATGTTTGATAATGAACATTCTGGAAAAAATAAATCCATCAATCATGGAAAACACATATAGAAAAACCGCAGAGAACATTACAGTTAAGATTTAGGATTTTGCAATGTTCCAATAATTTGTATCTTGAGAATTGTGTACAAGAGACAGCTGTTTTCAGAATTATTTATTGAAGATCAATTCCAAAAATGGGCTGCTCTGTATAAATTCAATACCTCATGTATACTGTCATTATGTACCATCTTGCTAATGCAGTTCAAAGGAGGTTGAGGGCCAGATGCTAAGCTGATGTAAATTCTGATGGCTCTGTAGGCATCAGTGGATATATACCAGCTGGAGATCTAGTCTGTAGTCTTTAAAATATATTTTAGAGTGATTAGTGATCTAGTAGCTCAACCAACAGTTTTAAATTACTCCTGATTTGCACGACAGAAGCAACAGAAGCTGATATTAAGTCTGTTCAAATGACCATACTTCACCTGCAGCAGGGGGGATGTTGTCTTGGCTTGAGGCAAGCAGTAGTGATTTTATGGTAGGGGAAGAGTCACTGCTGTGGTCAGTTGTGTAATGTTAACTCATCCCCAGGGAATGTAAGGGCTGAAGGTTTTAAAAGGCGCAAACCCTAGCGTCAGAAGCCTTTTCTCCATACAGTAGTCAAGGCAGCGCCCACCCTCTCAGTTGTGCATATCAGGTTGGGTTAGGCGCATTGTACTAACTAGTCATTCCTTTTTGGAGGGTGTGAAAAGAAATGTTTCCCTCCCCATCATATTGGGTTAGACGGAATGGGATTTTTTCACCTTACCCACAGAAGTTGTCAGGAAGGATCTCTTATGGTGAGGAAAGAAAATTAGGTTATATGATTAGGTTGCAACTTATTGTAAGTTGGGGTGGATGGCCAGGATAGGAACTCCATAGGGAAGATATCCAATGACTAGATAAATGACCTGGTAAAGGACTTTAAAAGGTGCTGGTTAAAGGAACCGAATGGGGGGAGTTGGGGCTCCTATAATTGGTACAGCAATGAGCCAGCCCTCCTTTCTTATAGCTCACCTTTAATCCTCCTAGGAGAGGAGGAAGGAGAGGTTCAAACCATGGGAACCTGGAAAGGGGGCTGGTGAAAGTACTTGTTTGAATGTTCATGGAGTTACCTACACTATACACTTTTATCTGCTTAACATCTAATACTAAAGTTGTGGCCTGATAAAATCCATATCAGGTATCTCCTGTCCTTTCAGTATAGCCAGACAATGATGTTTCTCTTTGATGTAACTGCACTGACAGATATATCAGAGTTGCTCTTCACTGGATTAAGAAAGCATATCCTTGCTAATTAATTTCTTGTGCAGACTGGCTTGCATTTGGTTACAGATGCTTGTATCCAACCTAAACGGTATCATAACAAGCAGGTGTTGCAATTGGCTTAGCCCAAAGGTATCCCAGTCTTTTTACCTTACAGTGTTCCAGCTGTTGAAGATGGTGTCAATGAGATTGATAGTGTGAGCCATTTTGGAATTTTCACTGATTAATTATCTCTTTAGTTCTTCTCCAAAGGCAACACTCTGAGTTCCAAGACTGTGCTTTACACTCTAGTGTGTGCTACTTTCTTCAGTTTGAAAAACTTAGAAGTTAGATGGGGCACATCTCCCAGGAAAGGAAGGAGAAGTGATTAAAAATTGCCCTGCTGTAATATGTCACGCTTTTAACAGTCCACAGAAAATAAGGAAAGACAGGCAATGTTTTCTGTCTAAAATTGTAACTAGCTGAGAAGCTAGCCTTTAGATCTGCTGGTAGTTATATAATTATCTTTAAGTCAGTGGTGATGACAACTCATGAGGTCATCATTACTAGTTATTCTAGGAACCAGGTCACACTTGTTTCACAAAAGTATTCTAGCTTTATTTTTTCTCTGCTATCAGCAAGCGATTAGCATTGTTTAGAGTCATGAGAAGTAATTTAGTTCTCCTGTTAACATGATACAGTTATCTTTATATATAAGATAAAACAGAGTGGAGAGTTCACCTTATTATATGCTTACCATTGTAACCCTGCAAAGTATTTCAGCCGTCATTTTATTACATACATTGTTGATATTAAACATTGAATCTGTAGACTAACTAGCAATTAGGAATTAACAAATCATTCATCGCACTAAATTCACTCTCAAATTCTGTTGTAGAAACGAAGTACTGATGGCAGTCTGAAGTCACTTCGATAGTGTGGCACAATTGACCTACAGCTATCTTTGTACTCCCTGAAGCCCCTGACTAGTAACTGTTCCATCCATTGTATATTTCTGCATAGTTCTCATCCCAGTCAGATGGCATATTCAATATCCAGTGGTGACGGCCATTTTGATTGATCCAAGAATTCAAAATGTACCATATTTGATACCCTGATTCATGCTCACACTTCTATGAACTCTTATGCTATCATCTATTCCCTAAGCTTTCAAGTAACTGAGAAGACGATAGGGTTTGGCATTTTTTCCTCATTGGAAATCATTGCTGGTGAACCACTGATTTAAATCTTTGTTGAGAGGCATATGGGAGAATATTGTCTACTTTTGAGAGTTGTAATGATTGTAACCAGTCTAGTTCTAAGAAAACATTAAACTTAATGCCTATAGATGCATACCTTATAGTAAACAACAAAGCATTTCGATAAGTTGTACTTTTTATCTTAGTGTTTTCTATTTTAAATGATGTCCTTTTTGAGGAATAGGTAATTTGCCCTTCAAAATCCATTGGATGTAAGTCTGCATAAATAAAGGACTTTCCATATCAGATCTAATGACTAGTTCATCTAGGTTGGCATCTTACCCCTGGGAGTGTGAGGCAATCATCTTGTTCAGTTGCCAAAGCCTTTAAACCAATTTTTATTAATCTTCTATGATTTGATCACTCTTTCATCTCAGCAGTTAATTGCAATACTATAAGTAGCCTGAAAAATTTATTTCATTTCATTTATATTTCATATTTTCTTGATTATCCTTTGTCTCAGAAGTCAACAACCTCTTCTATAGGACTGCCATATTGAAGAATTCCATATGATACAAAATAGTAATCACTTCATCCATCAGTGAAGTTCAGTTATCTCCAAGATAAAATGTGGCTGCAATTTTAACAATGCAAACAAGGCTGCCAAGCAGTTTGGACCAAGAAGTGAAGAAAAGGAAGATATCTCTGGATGGAGTTACTAGACTCTAATATCTAAATTTGCTTTTGGACAGCAGGCCAGGGTTCACACTCCTACTTTTATGTGAAGTGCTAAAGTATCTCTAATGTTCTCAGTGGATCAAGAACTTGATTTTACATTCAGAAAACAGCACCTCCAGCTTCTGCTGGAACATCGGCTCAATGTTCACTCAAAGAGATACATGATGAGTGTTTCATCACCACATTTTCTAGCACCTTTTTTGTGAAGTTCCTCTATGTGGCAGTCTGGTGTTATCAGAGCCTGGAATGATATGACTGTGGAAAATGGCAGTGAGCTTGTTTGGGCCAGATTCTCAGTGGGTATAAAATTATGTACTTCCTCTAAATAATATTTTGGGGCCAAAGTCTTGTATTTTATAGAAACTATTGACTATATTAGGGACATTCAGTTGAAGTCATTGGAACTACACTGATTTACACCATCCAGTGCATTTCTGGTAATTTTATACTTTGTTGAGTCCTGATCCCTCTGTTGACTGCCAGACATAAACTTCTACTTTAAAACAGATTTTCTTTCTCTGACCTTTTTCTGCTGGAGTTTTCTAACAGAGCTGGTTTATTGTCCCTAGTATATTCAACAGTTGCTATAAAATACAAGGTTTTGACCCCCCCAAATAGGGGAGGAGCAATTGATGATTTTTATATATATATATATATATATATATATATATATATATATATATATATACACTTAATCACACACAAAATTGCACAGCTGAACACTCAGAAGTTAGGAAATGCAAGAATTAAGACTAATTATGAAACCTTAATTCCCCCTCTGCTTATGCATTATGATACAGCCTTTAATTATACTATCAGGATTAAGTTGCCATTCTGTGTGTCAGGGGTGGGAAACCTCAGGTCCTAGAGGCTAAGCATTGGGGAGCCCACGCTGGCACTCCAGACCTCCTGCCACCCACCCGCATGTCTGGAGCACACAAAATCTACTAGTCTGGGCCCCACTAGGCTCTGGTGTGCAAGGGAAAAGTGGGGAGTGTCTTTCTCCCTCTCAGTTAGGGGCTTCTGACTTTGCTTCTTTCTTATATGTGGTACCCGACTGATTTTTATGTGTGTCAGTAGCCCCTAACCCAAAAAAACTTCCCCACCCCTGCTGTCAGAGAGATAAGATCAACACTCTTCCAGTAGGTTTCATACATATTTGCTGACAGCAGAGGAATTTTGAGACTTGGGAATTTTGAATCTTGTTCCAGACACTGGAGTGAAGTCTACTGTCTCAGTAGACCCAATGTGCATGCAGGACCCTGTCCTATAAGGAGGCAAAGCCATATTTCTTTCAGAGCAGTTACTTTAGATAGAATACATGTGTCAGCTTTGATCAATGAGTGTGGGCTGTAAAAGGGATCTATTTCCCAGGGGCTCCCAAAATGGGGGCTCAGCTCTGAGACCTAGCATTATGCTGGCTGTGTCTGGTGGTGAATGCTTTTGAGAATATTATGTAAGACATTGTCTGAGAACAGTTTCTGTGGGTCCTACAGCTAGGACCCAGAGTTGGGCTTAGGATTATAAAGTGTCCGGGATTGACCCGGACAGTCTGGTATTTTCACCTCCTGTCCGGTAAAAAAAAATTCGGTATTTTCTGATTTTTTTTCCCAGCCAGGAGGCGAAAATACCAGGTGCTTACCTGGTTCCGCAGGGGACCTGTCTGGCCCAGAGCAGGAAAGCAAGTTGGTGGACAGCCGCCAGCAGTCTCAACAGAATTTTTTCCCCAATGGTTTTTTTTTTTGTTTTGGAGGGGTTTTTTGGGGGGGAGGATGTTGGGTATTTTTGGTTAAACCATCTGGCAACCCTAGTTGGGCCTGGTGGTTTTTGAGAGTATCCACCAGCACAGCAGTGGCAAAAAGGACCTATGTGGAGGTGATAGTTCCAAGGAAATACAGGCACATTTATGCTAAAGTGGCTGCCTGCTGAGCTCAGCCAGACTGAAGGTTTGGGTTATATATTTTTGTTGGATTTTAATAAAGGAATCTGTGGCCCCCAAAGGGACAGGACATTCCTACAGCTGAAATAGGACAAAAGACATTTTGACAAGGGGGTGAGGAGGGGAACTGAGGCAAAAGTTCCTGCAGTGCCACAGCCCATCCTAAAGGGGGAGGATGTTGGGGTGAAAACTTGGCTGCAGAGTGGTAAAAAGCATCAGGACATTCTGATTTGCTTGGAATGTCAAGCTAGGGCATTCCAAGCAAATGTCAAGCCCTAGCTCCAAAGCACAGAGATGCTAGAACTTGGCAACAAAATGGTTGTAACATTATTTTAATGTGGACAATATATCTTTTTAACAGAATGTGGAATTCTAGATTATAAAGCCAAAAAGGACTGTTGTGATCATCTAATCTGATCTCCTGTATAGCACAGGTCACATGACTTCCCTGAATTAATTTGTATTTGAACTAGAGCATATCTTTTAGCAAAAACATCTAATTCTTTTTTTAAAAATTCCCACTGTGACTGTTGGTAAATCATACTAATGGTTAATTACCCTTACTGATCTTATTTTCCCATATCTTGTTCTTAAAAATATTCAGCCTTAATGAGTTACATGTTTGCAAAGTTTTAAGTAACTGAAAACAGGGTCTTATAATGGGAAGTGTCAGGAAACCCTAATTATAGGTAAGGCTAATATTTTGTCACAATACTTCCAGAGACGTCCATTATGCTCGGGCCCCCACAGCTGTCCAGCCACCATGAGCAGTGTGGGAAACTTTCAGCTCCCTATTTTGTCAGGATATTTTTTGTAAACGTCGCAAACAGGTTATGGACTTCTGTGAATTTTTCCTTATTGCCCAGGTGCTGTCTGTGACGTTTGCTAAACATATCCATGACAAAATCGTAGCCTTAATTATGGGAAGCATGATAGCACTAGCTATAATAAACTACAGATATGTTTTTCATCGGCTGTTCATCCAGAAGCTCCATTCTAAAATCTGAGCCAGATTCCATCCTCCAGCCAATGCCTATTTGGCATAGAGTGTGAGGTGCAAGGTGGGACTGGTTATAGTTCCTTGATTTGTAGCTTGATTTGTCCATACCCCCAGCCTCAGTGTAGGTTCGAGTAGCCTGGTGGCAACAGCAGTGGTCCCCAAAGGGCTATTTACCAGCAGATATAGACAGGGCTGAGTGAAGGAGAAACTAGCTCCCATGCCAGTGATGCCAGTTCTGTAAGCTCTGGGTACTTCCCTGCACTGGAGAGGTGCAGAAAATGTAATTTTCCTTTGTTCTTTCTGTGCAACACAAGGTAATGGAGCAATGCCAAGAATCTATGCCTATATTTCTATAGCTTTCTGGAAGCTATAGTAGTCAGAGAGTTGTTGTATTCAGAGAGTAGTCAGAGAGTTGTTGTTAACGGTTCTAAATCCTGCTGGAAAGGGATAACAAGTGGAGTTCCTCAAGGGTCTGTTTTGGGACCCGTACTGTTCAATATCTTCATCAATGATGTAGATATTGGGATAGAGAGTACGCTTATTAAGTTTGCAGATGATACCAAACTGGGTGGGGTTGCGACTTCTTTGGAGGATAGGGACATAATTCAAAATGACCTTAGCAAGTTAGAGAAATGGTCAGAGGTAAACAGGATGAGGTTTAATAAAGAGAAATGCAAAGTGCTCCACTTAGGAAGGAACAATCAGTTCCATACATACAAGATGGGAAGCGACTGTCTAGGAAGGAGCATGGCAGAAAGGGATCTAGGGGTCATAGTGGACCACAAGTTGAATATGAGTCAACAGTGTGACGCTGTTGCAAAAAAAGCAAATATGATTCTAGGTTGTATCAACAGGTGTGTTGTAAGCAAAACTCGTGAAGTCATTCTGCCGCTCTACTCTGCACTAGTTAGGCCTCAGCTGGAGTACTGTGTCCAGTTCTGGGCGCCAAATTTCAAGAAAGATGTGGAGAAATTGGAAAGGTTACAGAGAAGAGCGACAAGAATGATTAAAGGTCTAGAGAACATGACCTATGAAGCCAGGCTTCATGAACTGGGCTTGTTCAGTTTGGAAAAAAGAAGATTAAGGGGGGACATGATAGCGGTTTTCAAATATCTAAAAGGATGTCACAAGGAGGAAGGAGAAAATTTGTTCCTCTTGGTTTCTGAGGACAGGACAAGGAGTAATGGGCTTAAAGTGCAGCAGGGGAGGTTCAGATTGGACATTAGGAAAAAATTCCTAACTGTCAGGGTGGTCAAATATTGGAATAAATTGCCAAGGGAGGTGGTGGAATCTCCCTCTCTGGAGATATTTAAGAACAGGTTAGATAGACATCTGTCAGGGATGGTGTAGATGGAGCTTGGTCCTGCCTTGAGGGCGGGGGGCTGGACTCGATGACCTCTTGAGGTCCCTTCCAGTCCTATTATTCTATGATTCTATGATTCTCAACTACCCTGCCTGAACCTACTGCCATGGCATGGTTGTTTATCTGGCCTCCTTTGTTGTGTTGGTGTCAGCCGATGGTCAGGGCAGTGCGTGGTGTGTGTGTTATACATCCGACTGCTTCAACTGCTAGAACTCAAGGTTCCTTCACAGTGGGTGGCCTAGGGAAAGCTGATGGGTGCCCCAAAGTTTTACATCCGTGTCTTTAGCTGCTAGGACCGGGTCCCTTCGCAGCGGGAAGCCAACAGGCTGACAGACGCCCCAAAGTTTGCAGGGAGAGCTTATTACACCCATGTCTTAGCTGCTAGCACCGGGGTCCCTCCGCAGCGGGTGGCCTATGGAAGGCTGACGGATGCCCCTATGGATCTGTCCCCTGGAGGCTACACGATCCAAACGCCCAGCTCTGCCTGTGTCTGCCCCTATGACCAGCTGGAGTTCTTTTAAATTGTGCTTGGTTCTGTTACAGCAACTGAAGGAGTCAGGTTAAAGCTTAAACAGTTACAGGTTTATTAAAGAAGCTTATAAATTATATGGTTACATTGGCTATTGCTCTATTTCTTAACTGCTAGCAAATATAGATCTTAAAAATGATTACAAAGAAAATAAAGATAGAAAATAGAAATAATGGTACCAAGTGACAGCTTAATCTTTAAAGAGCTCTAAGTCTACGTGTACACTTAAGACAAAGGACACATCAAGGTACAATTTTTATCCCCTTCTGTGCCTCTCGACTCCAGCGTATCAGGCCAGGGCCGGTCCCTCAATTCTTAGGAAAGACGAATACGAGGTGGGCATTACTGTGGAACCTCGGGAGGCCAATCACCTAACCCGACCAGCAGACAGATGGTAGATTTGACGCTCAGAGTGACTGTGCTGCTGGACCCATCTTTATACCTATAGGGGCCCGTATCCTCTTTCTTATCTAAGATGCCAAATTGTACTGGTCCGTCTTTGTGACACCAGTTCTTACAAGGGAGTTTCAACTTAATTTACACTTGTAAGAGAGAAAACTAAATTGTGAGTTCTGGACATTCTTTACTGGGCGGGAGATTTCTCCCCCTGCAGACGGTTGTGTGAGTGTATCAATATGGGTTTCAGTCAAGGGCACACTTCTGCAGCCTCTTGGTCAGCGATTAGCTCGATCACCCTCATATCTATGCTTACAGTTGTCCAGGGTCACCGTGAGCTAGAATATCCGGGCCTCCTGTCAAGGCTTCAAAGACTATGCTGATTTTACTGCTCTGTGTGTGCCCTGTGTGCTCCAGGCAAGCAAGATGGATGTTACGGGGGGGTTCGTTCCTGTCTGGCTACAGTTGGACCCTACCACCACTTGCATAGCCTCCTCAAATCAGTCAATGTGCATTCACGTGCTTTTGTTTGTTTTAATGCCAACCTGTTTAACCATTAGAACAGAAGGCACCATTTAGTCCATTAGCCAGTCAATTTTCAGTTTAAATACCATTCTTGCAGGCTCGTAAGGGATTAGAATTGGTTTGACTGGTGCAATGAGTTTTTTTTAATCTCTGTTGCACAAAACAGGGAGTTACTCTATATCCTTGATAAGTTGCTCAGAGTAATGGAAAGAAGCAGCATTTCAGTTATTGAATATTTAATTCTGGGCAGCAATTTAATCAGGAGTGGGATTTCGGCAATTGCTCTAGCCCCCTCCTAACATACTACAGTTTCAGTTCTTAGTATTCCTTAATTATCCCACTGAGATGTTTGAGGAGCAACTAGTAGTAAATGAACTTGGCAAATCAGCTATTACCCAAGTAATGAAATACAAATACATATGTTTGACAATTCTGCAGGGAAATTGTTGAAGCCAGGATTCTCAATAGATTGTATTGGCCAAGAGAGAAAAAACAGGTGTTGTTATCAACATTTATCCACAAACAATTTTACTAGAGTTCTAAAATAACGTGAAGCTTCTCTTCCCTCCCCAACTAATCCCAAACATGTCAGTTAATGTATGGAAAGTACTGATTGTCAAATAATGAATCAGAAACTGCTCTGGGTGTACATAATGCTATAGTCCTAAACATTCAAGGATTTTACATTAACATTATATCTAAGGATGCATATCAACATTGCATCTCACCTTAAACAAAGGAGAAATCAGCTCTACTGAGGAAAATTGATTTTATTCAACAGCAAGGCAAGGGAAATTAGTAAATTCAATATTTGTAGAAAGAAAATAAGCAAAGCCCACACGTCTTGGTGGTTTGAGGTTGTTCTTTGTTTTAGTAATTATGCCTTTATGTGTTAGATCTCATATTTGCACTTTCAGAACTACTAGGAATAGTTCATGAGCCTCCAGTGTTCAACACAGTAATACAATGAACTTGTACCCAGTCTAATTCAAAGTGAAACTAAGTTAACTTTACAGCTATAGCTTTCTCATTCTGTCTGTGTCTGGGACATTAGAACAATGTAATTACCAACCAAATGTCAGTTGCCGCAAGTTCCTTTGCATGATGTCTCTATGTGCTAATTTCTCAAATTAACATAATTTATTATTAAAGCTGTCTTTGATTTCAGGAACAGAATTGTTAAATTATTTCATCTGAGGCCCTTTACAGTAGGACACAAACTGTAATACAGCATCAGGATGGATTTACTAATGTTTACTATAGAATGATAAGCCATTCTAAAGCTAGGAAAGCCTCCGAAGCCCCATAGGTCTCCATTTTGCCATTAGCTGTACCAGTTTAAACAGTGTGCTGCAAGAAATATCGACAGGTCAAATACAGCAGGGAAGAGCGCGTGTCCCAGTGGCCTTTACACTGACAGTTTCTCCCACATTAAAGAGTTAACTAGCAGCCAACCAGCTCAGAGTGGGAGCTAATGAATGAAATGGAGATTGATATAGACTCTCTTTGGAGGTGCATCGATCTGTATCTTCTGAACTCAGCTTAGGAATTCTTCAGGCAGCATTGCATGAGTAACCCTGGCATGGTGCCCATTAGCAAATAACTCTTTTAATGTTTGTCTTCAATTGATTCGTGTATTGTTGTACCAACTACAATTGTACTCCCACAAACTTTGTTTGCATTTTGCCACTGCGGTAATAGTTATGAAAAGATTTTACAATAGGAATCTGGTGTTGGCAGTGGGAGAAAAAAAAAGAGGCAAAAATCTTAAGTAACTTTCTTATAATTTTTTGTTAAGAATTACATTAGTCAATCAACCAAAATGCATAATTGTCACAAAGGCAACAACAAAATACTACAGTTAGAACTAGAAATGTAGCCGTATTATAGGGTTGAACTGATGCATGTCTCAAAAAAAAAAGTAGCATTTTGTCAGATTTTGAGACATATATTACCTCAGCCAGCAAAAGGTAGTACATCCTTTTATGAGTCTTGACTAAGAACCTCTCTTTTTAGCTCTTCTTCCATTGCAGTTGGAGAGAGAGCTTAAGCAGCTATGTTACTTCTCCGTCCTACTTTATTAAAAGACTTAAATAGTGATTTTAAAAGCTCTCTCTATTGCCCTATGCATGGCAAAAACAGAGGGGCCATACAGTTCTTCAGTAAAACGCAATATCAATAGCTATAGCAGCTTGCCCACAAGACGATCAGATTAAAATCATGGAGCAATCTAGAAAAAAATGCTAAATTTTGCTCTTACCAGTTGAGGTAATGCATGCCTCAAAAGCTGGCAAAATACTACAGCTTTCTGAGATGAGCATTGTTTCAATCCAATTGTTGTTCAGTTTACATTACTAATTGTAGCTTTTATTAAACTGGAAATTCAAATCTGATTTCTTGCATCCAGCATCCCAAGCACTTATATTGCCATCTGCAAAAGAGAATACACACATAAAATCAAAATCTGCATAATCTGCTTTTCTTCAACTTTAGAGAATGTGATGGGCTATACAAACAAGGGGTTAATGGATTATTTTGGGTCCAGCCAGCCCAGCCCTGCCACTTTTGCAGCAAATGCTCCATCTGGTGGAACATTTAAAAGACAGGGAAACTGCTCATTTGGTTGTTACAGCCGGAGGAGACAGACCTGTAGCCCACAACTCCAGCAGCGCAGAGCACAGGGAAGCCTAAAGTCTCTGACATAGCTGCCCAAAGAGATCCTCCTGGAGAAAAGGGCAGACCTACACCAGAAACAGAAAAGTAGTCCTCTTCCCCCAGCCTGTGGACCCTGAACATCTGGATGGTGGGAAGAGGGGAAAGAAAGGAAGTGGCCCAGGGAAGACAGTCTTAAGCAGTTTTGGTTGCCAGGTCACTTAGGGTACATCAACACAGCAGGGCTAAACTTGAAATAATCTATGCAACTTGAGATATGCTAATTGCATAACTTAAGTTGAAATAGTTTATTTAGAATTTGGGCATGTCTACACAGCACTTATTTCAAAAGAGAGCACTCTTCCTCTGACTTCCCTTACTCATACAGTAAGGATTACTGAAGTCGGAGTAAGAAGCTCGTTATTTCAAATTTATTTCAAAATAATGGGCTTGCTATGTAGAGGCACAATACCTACATTATTCCGAAATAAAGCTGCTGTGTAGACATACACTTAGTAGCCTAAAGGGCCCTGGATTGAAGCCTGGTGAAGTGGAAAGGTCCTAGTTTCCCTTCCTGTAACAATCCTATCTGTCAGGTATTACGGTCTTGATGACTGGACTATAATTCACAACCCAACCCCAGGTTAGTATTATTACACAAAGTGATTTTTCTGTCCACAGCCATGTTATCATTAGAAGAAAGATAGGATAGACATATAGATGTCTTTGTAGCATTTTGTAAAAACAAAGTAATTGTGTGTTTAAGAATTAACTATGTTGTTCCATCTGCTACATTTTTCTGTCAAAAATGTTATTGTCTATCTTTGTTTTTCTTGCACACTAGAAACCATCAGTGTAGGCAGAAAGCTTTTCATGGTAAAATAATTGTTTTGATTATAGGCTTGAAAGAAACATCTATACATCATGATGGAATTTGATGTAAAATACTGTCTTCTTTTGAAATCATTTTTTGTATTGTAAACCAAAAGAAAAATAAGTTGCAATAGGATTTTAAAATTTTAAAATGTGAGCATTTTAATAGAACAATATTGAGAAATTTGTAGTTATTCCTTGCATAGTTTTTCAGAATTGACACTTGCATTTAATGGGTTTTTTTTTTAATTGAAAGCCCTCCTAGTTATACGTCTGTTTGCAGTAGTCATTATTGTGCTATACCAAATTAAGAAGTATACTTAAATTGTTAAATGCTTGTTATGTAAGTAGAGATTTTATTACAATTGTTATTACCTAATATCACTTCTCGAATCAATTTCATACTTTCAGTAACAGATTGACGCTACAAAGAGTTGGAAAAACTTTAATTTGATCAAAGTATAAGCTTTCTTACACACTTGTAATGTGGTACATGCTTTCTTGTATGCAGTCTTGACACTTTGCTCACATTTAACACTGATGTAACTCCATTTCAAAGTGGGATTATTCCTGATTTACACCAGTGTAGTTGAGATCAGAGTCAGGCTTGATGCTAGTATATCTTTCAGAAAGAAAAAATTCTAAGTAGATTTTGCGTGCTGAACCTAATGGATTGTCAGGCATGCTTGACATTATTCTATAGGCAAGGCCACAAAAAATCAATACATCTTAGGCAAGGTTTAATTTATTTGTAGGTTCTTACAACTAATGACTTGCCTTTTCTGTTTGTTGATTTTTTTTTTCTGTTGCATTCATGGATAGCTATGATTTTATCTCCCTCATTGTTAAACCAAAGACAAGAACTGGTTCCGCTTTTATGTCATCACACTTCATAGTGTAGTAGTGTAATGACATGAAGTGGTATAAAATGAGAGCTGGACTAGTTCTTGTAGTTTAATAATGAGGGGGGGGGTTACTTGAATGAATTGGTCACGTAAATGAAGATTGTAACATAGGCACTACTTGACAGAGGTATAGAATAAAACCTTATTTGACTTTCACTTTGGGAGGCAAAACCTGTTTTCTATTATTATTATTTGTATTACAGCAGTACATACAAACAACAACCATTATGGGGGGGGCATCATTCTAAGCACTATAAATATACATAGTTAGAGAGAGACCTGGGTTTAAAGGGTTCATAATCTAAATAGTCAAGACAAAGAAAGGAAGGAGATAAGAAAGTATTACCATCGTTGCTTACTGATGGAAAAATGAAGTAAAGTGAAATTAAGAGAGTCACCTTAGGTCACTCAAGAAATTTAGGATAGAGCTAAGAACTGACCCAAGTACAAAACCGCCATCTTAACAACATCATCAAATTGCTGTGTTCAAAATAGCTGTCCAGCCCTTTTGCCTGATGTCTCCTCAGTTTCAAAGTAGTTATACTGGGATCACATTAAAAATGATATTGGTTGAATACCACGCAGTGAATTCGTTTTTCTCATATTAGATAATGTTGTTTAGATGCATATGTTATAGGAGTCCCAGGCAGAGAATCCTACTGTTTTTCAGGAGCTTAAAATGTATTTATTTGCATTTTGTCTAATAATAATCTCTGCTAATTAATGGATTTTCTAGATACTTTCTTTTTTTGGTTAGTCAGTTTTCACCTACAGATCTAATGAACAGCTTTGTTCACAATTTTCCTCTCACTGAAATGTGATTGAAGCACAACTGTTTTCCCATAGTTACATTACCAAGTTCTAACAATTTTTTTTTTAAATTGGAGGTGTTATATCATTGTTCTCTTTACCAATACAAAGGCATTTCAAGACTGGAACTGCTCAGGACTCAAATGAGGAAGTAGAGGGTGTACAACAGTTAGATCAGGGATTTCAAAGCAATTCTTTACACTGGTAATGGATATGGCAAATGTATGGATTTTGTTAGGCTTTCTTCTGACAGCCATGAACACAGATATATTTTACAGTAATATAACTGTCCTAAATCTCTAGCAGGGAATACAATGACTGCTAGTATTACTTTTCAGCATACCAGCCAAACTAAAGAAGTTATATTTGTTGAATTTCTTGAAGTTATTTGACATAAAGAAAAGGGCACAACAACATTTAACCTTGGTTTAGTTCTGCTCATTCCTGTTATACTTGGGTAAACTATCATGTACCTTGCACACATAACAAAGGTAAATTATCAAAACATACCAGGGGCTTTATTTTATTGTAGAAATTTGGTACTATGTTTTTTGGCTTGTATCACTCTCATTCTCACTTACTCTTGTGTGTGATCCATCTCTGTATAGCAATGTCAGGAGAGAGAGGAAAAAAATATAGAGTGCTTTAGCATTCTCCAATATAGGAAAGGTAATATCAAGACTTTCACTATAACCTCGATTTAATATTTCTTGTCTAGTATATTTTGGCTGGAATGTCTCCATGCTTGATCTCAGCAAAAGATGAAAATTTAAGACAAATTCCTTCAGAGCAATCTTTGAGTTATACAACTATGTAAGAAACAATACAGTCTTCTCATTATAAAGATTATTAATCAATATAACAACTTTAACTTTACCCTTTAACATTTTAATACTGGGTACTCCTCATTGAGGACTATGTACGTTAATCAGGACAAAAGAATAAAACATGGAAAAAGGAATGGATGTAAAAGATAGCAGGTTGCAACTTTATCAGCTTTAATGAGGAACAGACTAAACCTACTGCCCCCTAAAATATCAGGCACTGAATGTGGTGTTACATAGCCTCAGACAATATAAATGTTGGAATTAGACTTCTTCAACTTGACCCCTAGGTTTCAGCTTACCTCTGAATCTTCCCACTGTGAGAGGGAATGAAACGTGCTTGACTGGTACCTTAGTTACTGAATGCTTATGGTCTCCTGTTGTTTCTGAAGGCTAATAGAATCTACCAGCCTTCTCTCTGGTCTCTTACCTATGTCCGCCTTTGAGCATCTCACCCATACTGGATACTTAGTTGCGAATAAGAATAAGAAGTTATGACAAAATCGCGAACTACATATATTAAACCTACACTTCTAAATTTCTGTCTTTGCTCCCTGTTAACTTAAAACTAAGCCTTCAGGAATCTTAAAAGAAAGCAAATAAACCCAATAGCTTTTCCAGCCTTACTCCCAAGGAAGTATTCAATCAGATCCTCAGCATTTTGAAATACAAAGGGTGTAAAAAACAACTCCTGCAAGGTGGGTGCGGAATACTAGAGAAGGCTTTGCTCATGAGAGAAAGGGAGGAAACCAGTCAACTCTCCTTCATCCCCCAGGGCCTTGTTAATCAAAAGTCAGCAGAATGAGTTAGAAAACATCTCTCCACTCAGGTATACACTCTAAGGAAATGATGAAGAAGGGCTCCAAATGGCTGGGCTACTCCACCCTTTCTTTCTGTTCCCAGGATCCCACCAGTTGGCTGCCCCCTGCCAGGTCTGACACTTGTTGCCTGTTAAAGAAAACCTTGATTTCTTGAACGTTGTTAGATTTTTTTGTTGCTTGCTGAGGTTAGGACCTTATTTTGTTTGCACCTCAAAAATTTTCAGTGTAGAAAAAATTATTTTAAAACTTATTCAGTTATTGAAAGTTATATCTTACAGAGGAGGAATCTTGTATACCAATGAAAATATACTGATGCACTGGCAGATATAAGGTATCACAATCTGTCAGGAAGCAAAGAGAAGCATTTTTGACATTAGAATTCCCTACTGAAGTTGGATAATACTTTGCAATGAATCAATAGGTAGCTTTCCCATATATTATAGACAATATTGTCCCTATCTGATCTAATTTGTAGAATTTTGTTAAATTAATTTACTATTTTCCCCCTTTTTCTAGGAATTTGCTCAATTGTATGCATGACACTAAGAGTGCCTGACTTTAAACATTTGGAAATTTAAAATACAGTATCTTCTTTTTATTCACTAATTTTTTTTTGTAAATTATTTTTTCTTTTAAATTTGTGTCATGTACAAAATGCATAATGGTGTATGGTGCAAAAGGTCATTCAAAACTTCTGCCAGTAAAACTTTGTATAACACCACTGTTCTGTATTTGTATAGCACCTAATACAATGAGGCCCTTGTCTGTAACTAAAGCTCTTAGGCAATATGGTAATACATCCTCATCATTGATAGTCACTCCTCTATGTGCTATGGTACACATAACTAAAAAGAGTGGGGAAGCAAGTCCTAAATTCCACATGTAGACTTAGTCTCAGCTTTCTAACTAAGGCACAGAAAGGGGTAACCCAACTTCAGAATTTGGTTTTTCCTTCATGGTTGACGAGCTTTGCTACAGAAAGGGTATAGATCAGCATTTGGCCCAGAAACATGTTAAGGAAAACAGACGGGTACTTGTAGTATTATTATGTATCATGGTCGATTTACTTCTGACCTTCTGTCAAAGCTTAGTATGATGAAGCTAGTCAAACAAAAAATTAATTGCTCCTCCTGGCTTTTTCATATCTGCCTCTGATTATTTTTACTGTTGTGCAAAAGTACTTTGGCAACATCGAAGTTTGGGCAGCTTTATAGAAACAAAGAGCAATGACTAACCGTATCTCTAAAACTGAACAATATTGCCATAGTACTTTTCTACTTCTGAGGAAACAGTTCTGTGTATGCTTTGTTATTTCTATCTGCTTTAACTTGAAAAGGGTCCAGAGAAATGCACGTGTCCCATAGAAATTTCACCATGTTGAGGGAATATACATTATAGGGAAGCACCACAGATTTTTTTTTAATCTTTTCTGAAGAAGGCTTCAAGTTGATCTCATCTTACATGAAAATTATCTTTGGTACATAGTTGCATATTTGTCCCAATGAGAAATTGTCCATAATTGTATATAGTTCAATACACCTGGTGAAGAGGCTCTGAATACAGCTAGCTAGCAAAGGGACTGAATCACCTTTCTTCTCAACAGTGAATAACAAGAACAGAGATTAATAACTCCAGGAGCACAAATGTATATTTTCACATTAAAAATGGACCTGTACACATTGTTTTCCTATAGTGTTCATTCCTTATTGCCTTCTGAATTACACTTCCATGCATGAGTACAGTTTACTATAATGTTTGCAGCCAAGATATTTGCACAGTTTTAATTTATACTGCAATTAAACTAGGAGCACAACAGACATCAGGGTTAATAGGTACCCTTATCTACCCATCATAAAAATTGCTTAGCATTTGAAAAAAACTGAATTTATTGTAAGTGCCTGTACTTTTAAATAAAGGTGGTAGAGGAAGATAGAATACAGGGATCGTTATAGTTCTCTATGTTCATTGTTGAGCCATATTGTTTTGCAGAAAGTTTTTACCCCAAGTAAATTTCTCATTTGTTTTTTTAGAGTTTGTGTTCAATAATTCATCGATTCCCAGCAGCAGGGAAGAATGAGAGATTTATGGTGTATGATTGTGTCATGTCTTGTTTTATCATGTCGATAGATAGAAAATTGACCACAACTACAAAAGCCTATTTATAATTCTATTTGATCACCATGGGAACTCATCAAAACAGAGGGCAGCACTGAAGTTTCATTAACAGATCATCTCGGATCTCCTGCTGTGTCCTGTCTTCATTTTCTTTTCACATCATCCCTTTGCTTAGAGCCCCAGCATCTGAGAAGAGGTCAGAGCAACAGTAATGGCACATTTACCATTCCTCACCATCCCCCAGATTAATATTAAACTGTTAAAAGAAAATGAGAGTTTATTGATTGTTTTAAGCCAGGCATGTTCTAGCAGCAAGCCGTTATTCAGATTCAGTGAGCGGCAATAGATAACTGATTTCAATAAGAAGACAGAGAAGAATGCAGTCCAGGGATCAGAACAGAGAGAGAACAATGGTAGAGGAATGTTTAATCTTTCTTATGGCACTAATCGTTACTTTTGCAATTTGTGATTGTTTATAGATCATTTCTTTTAAGTCCAGGTACAAGATTGAAAAATCTCAATCTAGCCATTTAGATTTCTGCAGGTGCATAAAGGAGGATCCCATTTAATACTGCTGTGTAGAAATAAATGCAGTTTTAGACTGTCTTTTTTAAAGAACATTAATGTTGTGCATTCTTGCCAGTGGGGATGCTGATTTTTTTCTAATTACCAGGGGAAATTTTAAAAGGTCACAACAATGCATATTTTCAAGGTGTCAGCAACACCCAGGATATATATATCTACTGATATTTGTTGGCCTCTCAAAATGACTAGGAAGCAAGATGCACAGAATGAAATCACAGATGCATTTCTTACTGATCTAGCCTTTGATTGTTGATATTGTTACTGCCACATTTGCAGTGATCCAAAGTATGTTGAGCAACTTTACAAAAGGCTCTCCTAAACCAAAAAGTATTCATGGATCAGAGAAAGGGCTTTTATCTATAAGTCTTGTCATCTCTACTTGCAATAATCTTCATATAAGTAATCATCTCATCATATATAGATCAATCAGCCTTGTTAATGCTCTGATCTCAGCTCTTACTTCTCAGTGTAGCCCTCATGACTGAGAACTATTTTCTTTGTAATTTGAATTCTTGATTTAGTGGTCACATTAGTCTTGTCAGTTTGTGGCAGCATACCGTGATATTATTCATAACCAGTGATAGTATTATATGCTATAAAGTTGCACTGTAAATCAAGACTAGTTGTCAACTTAAATATTTGTGTGAACCTGGGGAAAGTAATTGTTAGGCAGACACCTTTTCCAGTAAAACACTATCAACCTAGCTTGGATATCTTTTGTGAGAGAGCAAGAGGGCAAAAGATTGTATAAAGTTAGCAACATTGCTAAAATATTAGGATTAGAAGTTATTCAGAATGTCAAAAAGAATCTTTGTTCAGAGGGTTAAGCAGTAAGCTTTTGGAGTTTGCCATTTTAGAGCTCCTTTGTGTGTTGGCTTTTTGGTCTTCGCTGTCACTGGTTCTGAAGGCTGAAGAGAAGAGCATTGTCAGAAAGCTGATTGGTAGCACAGAATTTTCTGAGACAATCTGAATCACATATTCAGCTACTTTGCCACAGTGGATTAAGATGATCTAAGGGGGCTTTGTGAGCTCGATAAAAATCAGGCAGGAAAGTGTGCTAGGAGAAATTCAACCCTTTTTGTCCTTCCAACTTAATTGTTAAAGTTTTCTCTTTTCTGTTTTTACAAATTTTTGTAGCTTGAATCCATTGTTTTTGAATAATGTATGTAAATTTTTGAAAACATGCAAATTGGGAAGAAGATTTTTTTAACCTAAAGACTGCTGGTCTTGTCATCCTTCTCATATGTGATCGGTTCTGTCAAGTTTGACAAAGCTTTATTTAATTTTCACTAGAGATACTTGATCTTTATGATGTATTTTCTGCTATATGCAAATATGTCACAAAACTAAAAGGCGGAAGAAACAGCAATGCTATTCCTGTGTCACTCTTATTTGTTTAGTGGCATTGCAGGTTCTCTCCTGCTAATCCTATTAAAAATTATACACATGTACATAATATTTGCATAATTTATCAAAATGCTGATCAAAATGTGCTTTTTGCCATTGGTAATGTGAATGTACTCTTTGAATATTGACTGAAATCTCATAACTTTTGGCAAATGAATTATGAAACATATGTTCAAAAAGTATGGCATCATATATAATGAATCAAATTATGTTTTGGCAATTGTAGTGCTCATATTTTGAACCATAAATTAACCAGTTATAAGCACAATATCCATGTGTCTGTTCTCATGTTAAAGGGCAGCATTCAATTCACTTTTTTTAACATTGTGGCTGCTCAAATCGTAATATAATCTTACCCACAAATACTATTCTCCATCTACTGAAATATTTAAAAATCCTGACTTTAAATGAATTCCATAAATTTATGTGAACTTTCTAGTGTAATCTGTTTTGAATGCTGGGCTCAGTAATTTTCTTAATACGATAGAGTGCATTTTGAGATTAATATGCAGTATATGAAGTATCCACCTCCTATTAATAATAGCAGACAATAGGTGGCTAGGCCTCCATAAACTTCACTAAAAATGTAACCTGTGTTTCATTTTTGACTGCAAGAAAATATTAGATTGTGACACAATATAAAATATTTGATTATTTGTATATATCATTGTCAGAGTATGATACAGTGGTTGCCATTAAAGTTAGTAGACTTTTTCCCAAGGTTGGCAACACAGCAGTATTGGAGTTTCAGAAGTTTTGCTCTGTCTTGGAACAGGAGAACATGTGATATCTGAGATACCATGATAAGGTCATTCTTGGCAAATGCAGACTTTTACAAGATGCTCACTATATTTGGAATTAGAGGTGTAATCAAACTTAACATGATTAATGAAAAAGCCATTTATACTGATGTTGCAAATAGAAAATAATATATATTTAGTTTGGCTTTAATTAGCAAGTGTACAAAATTCAAAGGAAAATGTAATTATTAATGTAAGTGTGAAAATGTATATTCATTTCTTCCCACACATTACTGCTACCATATAGTAGCATCACCAAGCTTTTCTAAAGGTATGGACAAGTATTTTGGTAGCTCCACTTTTTCTTCTGTACTTTTTCTGCAACCAAAGTGCAGTGTCAATCAAGCCAGTATGTCCCTCCCTCCCTCCGCCCCTGCCCCCCGCATGGTAGCCAAATGTCCCTTTAACACAGTAATTCTATTAATTTAATTTATATTTGGTCTTTTGCAATATTAAGAGGATGTTCAGCAAGTACTGAGAGCAGGTATTTGATTTAATTTGGGTTTCTGGAGTATTCTTATAGCAGTATGGTACTGCAATCTCAGACTGTAACCCTTTAAAAGATATTAAGTGATGATGGTACTGATGTGAGGGGAGAAGAGATGCTCCACAGATGTTTACCATTGAAAAGTCACATTCAAAATAAGATGTTTCTTGAAACCTCTAGTTTATTTCAAAATAGTACCTATATAGCAATATCTACTCTAAAATAGTGTCTGCATTTTTATATATATTAGCTTTACTAAAAGGCTATATCAGTGAGCCTATTAGCAAGAATATACAGAGTCTGATGTATTAAAAGTGATATGTTGTATATTGCAATGGTCTAATGCAAATGCAAGCATACATATAATTATATTAGTGTGAGGAATAACAGAACAGATGTATACCCTAGTGAAGGTAAAAAGTATAAGTAACAATCACTAAAACCATTAAGGATGTGACGTTTCCTCTTTCATTGTGCGTATCAAGTGGAATTTTGAAACATTATCAGTGGACTTTTTTATTAACTATTATGGATGGGTGCATTTAGTAAAATGTACAAAAATCTGTTTGAAGATTCATCCTGAGGTTTTCCTTACTATAAAATGCTGTAGATTTTACTCACCAATATACCGACCAAACTCGCTCTAATAAACAAGGGATGGAAAATAGTGTTTGGCCTCTGGATTCATAAATGAAATCTACAGCAATTGTGCAGTAATGTACAGCTCAGAAGTGAAGCTTTAAACAGGTTTATTACACATCCTAACCATTGCAGCAATCCATTATGGTTAATAAAATAGTCTGCCGGTGCTGCTTCAAAATTCCTTTTCATAAACAAACAGAAAGAGGAAACTCCAGACACTTTACAGTGATATTCTGCCTTGCACAGCACACACAGAATCAGCAAATGTTGATTAGTTTTGAGAACCCTATAATACACGATATGCTTCAGAATCTTCGGTTACTCAACCAACTTCTATTAGAATTTAAGAAAAATGTAATCTGAGAGATGACCACTGACTGTAGTATGGTCTATGGATGTGATTCAGCACCCACTGATTTCAATAGAAAGACTCCTATTGATTTCAATGGGCATCTGAATCAAGCCCTTTATTATCAAAATTAATCAGAAGTGAAACCAAAGCAGCACTGACAACCGAGACATTTAAAAAATTATGTGATTGTCTTAATAACCAGACAATTTTAAAAACAATTCAAAGTCCTTTTTCTTTGCCTTCTGGCTTTTGAAACAGTTGAGTTCAGTTTTTCAGGCTTCTCTCTGCAATGATCAAGATTAGAAATTTCTTTAAAAAAAGAAAGATGAAATTCTGTTGTACTGCTGTAGTCACATGGCTCCAAAGTCTTGGGCTTTAAGGAAAATATGGAATATTGAGAGATGCACAGTAAAATTGTGAAAGGCAGCAACATGGGAAAATGTTAAATTCACAGAACAACCATGCTAAACTTAAAAATACAAAATATAGAGATGCAGATGTTAAACTACTCTCAAAAGCTTTGTTTGGGACAATTCTCAAATAATTTAGAAATGAGGCTTCTTCCACATACTTTGTTTCAAAATCTAATCAACATCACTGTGGTAAAATATTTCCTGTTGTATTGCCCCAACTTTTCTTTGTTCATTTTCATCTCTTGGACATTATCATGTTCTCGGGGTCATTTATGACTTTTCATTTGGTAAAGTTATATATCCTGGAGTAAACATTTCTACAAACATTTCTGAAGCATGACATCCCTCACTTTTTTTGCAGACCTAGTTTGTACTTGTATTTATGTACCTTCATTTTTATATTTTCAACTGCTGGTGCAAATCAGGGTACTTTCACTTGCAAGGGTCTATTATGTTTCTACAGTCACATAGATGTATAATTTGCTGGTAAGAAAAGGAGTTTTTAATCTTTCTAAATAAATCAAGCTTCTGAGGCTTTTAAGTATTTTTATCACTTTTCTCAAATTCCCTTAGGACATGTTTCTGAATTTGAGTGGCCAGAACTAAAGACATCCTGAAGCTGGTTTTGCCAGTTTTCTCAGCTACTGTTCCATGATGTGAAACTTCTGGAGAGACAGCACATTTCTTTCTTATTCCCTTGCCATTTTACATTATATACACACATCTAACCTATGTCACCTCTGGGTCTTCATAAAAACCTGTTCTCTAAATGATAGAAAATAAATGTCAAAGATTTTCTTCTTTTGCATTCTCCTGTTGTTGGTTGGCTCAGAGAGGAGTTTAGTCTAATGGGTAGGGCATTTACTTTGGAAGAGGTAGGTTTAAGTCCCTGATCAACTACAGATTTCTTATGTCTCCCTGATTTTTTAAGCTATTTAGTCCTTAGTCTACTCAGTTTTGCAATGTCTAAGAAGTAGATAGCTAAGTCCCATTTTCAAAAGTGATTTAGGAACTTAGGTTATGTCTATGCTGCAATTAGAAATTCACTGCTGGCCCATGTCAACTGACTTGAGCTCTTAAGGCGTGGATTAATGGGGCTGTTTTGTGTGCTTGGACTCAGGCTTAAGCCCAAGCTTTGGGGTCATACAAATGGAGGGAGGGAGTTTCCAGAGTTCAGGCTCCAGGCCAAGCCTGAATGTCTCCACCACAATAAGACAGACCATTAGCCTGAGCCCCACAATTCTGTTTAATTCTCAGGAGCTGAAGGCCCACTGATTTTCAATAAAATGTAGGCTCCTAATTGCCTATATCAGTTCTGAATGTGAGACTTAGGTTCCAACAGAAGTTAAGTCTTGCAATGGGGAGTGGAGCAATTCATAAATACCTTTTAAATATCTAAGCTTTCACCTCTCTAAGCATTGAATCTTTATCTGTAAAATAGCTATAATAACCCTCTCTGCTAGGGGTGTTGTGAGGATAAAAATACTTAAGATTGTGAAGCACTCAGTAGCTAGGGTCACTTGGACCATATAAATATCTCATATAGAGGTAGAGCAAGAACAAGTCTTGATTTTAGAAATTAATTAAGGAAGAGTAAGATGTGGTACCTCCAGAGCCTTTGAATGTTGTTCAATGGTTTATGTCACAAGTACAGTGAAACCTGTACAGTCACCATTTTTTGTTGAATGTAACACAAAACCTTCTCAGTTAAACACCTTTAGCATTGGGCCTCAACTTCTCAATTAGGTGGAGCACCTTTCCTTGAAATCACTTTAGTGGGTTAGCTGAAGTAGTGGGGCAGGTCTGCTAGTAGCTGGAAATATGTTTCATTAGTGGCTGCTGAATACAGGATGAGTTAGTTTGGGAGACAGGAAATCCCCTGGAGACTCAGATTTTGCCTGCAGTTAATGCAGGAGACCGTAGACAGCAGATGGCCATAAGCACAGGTTTCACTGTAATCTTTAACTGTTCCTTGTGAAGATTATCTCGCCCTCTTTTCCTCATGATTGTCTCATGTTAGTGCCTTATAAATTGGAATGAGCTCTTAGCAAACCTCATTAATTTCCCCTTAAAGATAGTCTGTGTTTTGCAGACTGAAACCACGACCTTAAAAACAAGTTTTAGTTTTTAATTAAATAGACTGCATTTTAACTGTTATGCAAGCCTTAGGTACACCTCACTTTGTTGTTGCTGTTTCTGCACTTGTGTATGCTATGAAATTCTTCTGCTCTCTGGGAGATTTTTACATTCTGTGCTTTGTAAAAGCTGGATTTAGAGCTTTCTTACAGTGTACTGAGACAGTTACCAAAGCTCTTGTCCTTCCTGTACTTTACATTTCTATTTAGCAGTGACTCATAATTTGTAGGGTTTTTACAGCACAAGCATACTAAAGTCTCCATGACATTCTCAATTTCCAAATAATTAATTACCTATATAATTCATAGTAACTACTACTTTGGGATTTTTTTTATTCAAAACTGTAAATGGTATAATTACACTTAAAACAAGAGGTAATAGAAGAGATTCTAATTAAATAATATAATATAGTTTTAGTGAAAAGGATGTGTAAATTAAAATGAGTAATTTATATGTTTGCCAAAATGTGTCTTGGAAAAGTTGTTATTTGTAGTAGTTGTAAACTGTCCTTTCATCTGGTTATCAGAGTTTAGTTTGGTGAAAATCATCAGATGATTTATTTTAACCTAAAAGAAATTCATAAAAATGTTTTTCATAAGAGCTTCAGTGTAGTTTACTGACATATTTGTTTTTAAACAGCAGTATTTATTCTCCTTTGTAAGGATATAAGAAAACAGCACCTTTTCACCTTTGAAACGGGCTTTTTCATATTATTCATGCCAGTCTTTTCTCACTAATTTTATGATTATAATGAGGCAGTGGTGCGCTAGTTAGCACAGGCTGACCTTCTAATTGAAAGGCTGTAAATTCAGTCTCTGTGGCCAGCACTGGCAGAAATTTAAATAAATAGGGCTGCAAAGTCCTTGTGATGGGCTGGCCTCTTGACCAAGGGGCTACCAAAGTCCTAGTCATCTGTCATCTAGCAATGCCTTGTAATTTCCGGGTGTTAACTACCTGACTCATTACAAATCATGACTGTACACAAAGCAGAATGAGTGAGGAGAGGAGTCTTTTACTGGTTAAACTGAGTATACAACATTTGAATGTTTTTAGCATCTGGCAAGCTGCCTTTTAACAAATGTTCCTCACATAGAAATAAAAAGTGTGGGTGGTATAAACCATAGCTCTGGTGTGTCTACTCTACACTTTAAAAATTAGCCCTGCAATCACATGCCGTATGTCACTTAATTTCCAGATCATGGTAAAAATGAGAAGCTGGCCAGTGATAACTTCTGTCTCCTTATAGAAACCTTTTGTTGATCATAGCACTTTTTATGTAATGTTATAGGCTGAAAGCAAAAATAATATTGGTTTAATATGCAATTTCCTTTCTGATGAGCACTTAGCATTGGTGCTCAGCTACTACAATGATGGCCATATAAGTACCAAGTTGGATGGATGGCTCATTATCTGTAAATATGAGCAAATGTGCAGTGTACATTGTGTTTTAGAGATAGACAGCTCATGAAACTGTGGCAGCATGTATCTCTATACATAAATAAATACCTGTTAAGATCATAATGTAGATGCTTGACTCAGGCTCACTGAAGTTCATAACATTAGCTACTACTAAGCAACAACAACAAAAAGCTAGTAGCCTAGTATACTACAGAGCAGCATTGTGCTGTCAGTGCCATGTATCTTTATCATGAATACATCCTACAAATAATGGAAATTTTCCATATCCTTTAAAGTTTTGCATTCTGTATATTTGGTTGTTAGACAAATAGAGCAAGCTTTGCCGACTTCATTTTCATTCTTGGCAGCATGTTTTTATCATAAGGCAGATAGTCATTAATTTACAGAATCAACGCTGGGAACAGCTTTTGTGATCTCATATTAAATTTTCCCCTGAATCCGCCCCTTGGCAAAAATTACTCACATCGTTAAAAAATATTTAATTAGGCTGTAGTTTATACCCAGCTCACTGGGGAAATGTTGGAATTAATATGATTTGCATGAATTCTGTTTCCCTTTTTCTGTTAGAGATTAGTTTTGAATTCAGTTCAGAGGGTCGCTGACACTGCCAAGGACTCACAATCGTGAAGGTCAAACAGGTAGCAAATACTTCCCCTGGGTAGCTTCCCTGAAAAGACAGCTCAAAATTGCTTTTAATTATGGGTTACCTAAAAGGCCACTTGCTGTTTTTATTTTTCAACAGATCTCTGAAACATTATGTGGCTGGAAGTTCTAGGTAGACCACGTTAGTTCACATCTAAAACAACATGCCCAAATGACATCTTTTCTTTTCATTTTTGTTTTTTTAAAGTAACTAAAGAATATTTTCTATAAGCTTGGGGTTTCTAGTAACAGTTCCTTTAGTGGAAATAAACTGTTTTCACTTTTAGTGTGGTTTACAGAACATTTGAAAACATATCAAAGAATATTTAGTGAGAACTGAGTTATGAGTCAGTTTCCTTCATAGCAGTGCACCTACTTGCTTAATTATTCTCCAGCAGATAAGATACAACGTTTAGTTATGCATTCTCTTGTTTGTGATTTCAAGGGTTAGAAAAAACCCTGGGGATCTACAATCCTGTGAGTTTTTAAAAGAGAATTTAATGGAATATTTAATTAATAATCTAATCAATCAATTAATCTCTGTTACGTAAATGTTGAAATCTAATTCTTCTTCACAGCTATATCAATAAAAGAAGAAACGAAATGGCTGCCCACTTATCAGAATAATGGGAAACCATTATAGGCACAAAGAGAAAGTGAAATTGTATTAGCTCTGCTGTGCTAGCAGAGATATTACAATGTTAACAAAGTACTCTCATATGTAGGATAGACCACAGTATGTCCAGAGTGGTGCAGTCCATTTCAGAAGCTCATCCATCAGGTGAATAGATGAAATATAAGAATAGTCTCCAACTCTTAACAATTAAAATGTACCATTACACAATGCCTTATAGTTTTGCCTTTCACTTTGAGTTAAGAAAATCCAAACCAACTGCTTTACAAAATGTGTACAGACCACACCGTGCTACTGAGTAGCAAATTGTTGATTGAATAAATATTTATGTATCAGGTGATTTATATAGGGCTCCTATCAGCTTTGCAAAGGTGAGAGTCAATTCGACCCCTGTTTCTAAAACGGTGAGTCAATCTAGCCTCTTTAGAACTTGGAACTTTGCCAGAGCTATCTGCTACACTGATGGCAATTTAATTGATAACAATGCAGATGAAGATTGTTTTGTGCACAAACTCACTTCAAAGCACTCTTATTTTTTCCCTTTTTTCCAAATATTCCCAAAATCCATTTTGTGGGTAAAAGGGAAAATTAAATCACAAATAGCACAGCATTTGTCTTATCCAGCATCTGTTAGCAGTTGCGTGTGTATGTATGATTATTTTGGATAAGTGAGCTCTGATGGCTTCACTGCATAACAATACATATGTGGGTGTTGTGCAATTTAGTGAAGAATATTTTATGTAAAAGGTAGGGAATATATAGAAGATGTAAAACCACTTTGGAAAAGAAAATGGAAGATTTGTATAGATTTTGAAATGTATGATTAATGTACTGGGCTACATACTGTATACTATATTCAATGTGATAGATACATTTCAACTTCCATAAAACTCTGGCAGTGTGCAGGGATTGGGTTACATATACTTAATTACAGATTATACACATGTAAAGGACTTTATTGGCACCTTTTTTATTTCTAAAGCAATAACAATATATTTGCATCAAGATCTCATTTAGATTTTTATTTAATAACATCGTAATAGCTTCTTTGTATTGCTTTCCTGCAATAACAGAAAAAAGGAGGAAAGAAGAGACCTGGCAAACTTTAACTGCCTTTTAACCCAGTTTCATGCCTTTTAGTTTCAGCGAACCACTGTTTCTTTTGAGCAGCACATTTTTCATTTTAACACTAGCATGTTAATTCTTCTATCCTCTCCCAAGATCTAGTCACAAGTGATTTAATATTACACTGTTTTTGGCAAGGAAAGGCCACAGCTTTATTTGCAGCACAAAATTGTCCAAATACAGAAGCATTAATTATGCACATTATTACAAAAATAATACTGTTAACCTTGCCAGCAGGCAGACTTCTCTGTTAGTTGAGGGGTATTGAATACTCTTGCCTATAAGAAATAGAAATACTTACCATTCCAACCCACAAAAGTATACATCTTTAAAGGAGGCATACTTAATAGCTACTGAGAATGCCAGTGCTTTTCATTTACCAACATCTGCTTTCCCTGGCTCCTTCCACGCCCCAATTATCTGTGGGCAGAACTAATCCCAATGAAGGCCTCATAGTAACCTGAGACCATATTTCTCTTAGGGTATGTCTACACTGCCACCCTAGTTCGAACTTACAAATGAAGCCTGGTATTTAAATATCCTGGGCTTCATTTGCATGTTCCCGGGCGGGCGCCATTTTTAAATGTCCGTAGTTCGAACTACCTGCCCGCGGCTACACGCAGCACAGACTAGGTAGTTTGAATTAAAGCTCCTAATTCAAACTACCGTTAAACCTCATTGCAGGAGGAATAAAGGTAGTTCGAATTAGGAGCTTTAATTCGAACTACCTAGTCCATGCTGCGTGTAGCCGCGGGCAGGTAGTTCGAACTACAGGCATTTAAAAATGGCGCCGGCCTGGGAACATGCAAATGAAGCCCAGGATATTCAAATCCCGGGCTTCATTTGTAAGTTCAAATGCCTACATTAACCACCTTAGTTTGAACTAGGGTGGCAGTGTAGACATACCCATAGACAGCATCCTGGATGCTCCTGTTATACACTAATACAGGAGATAATGCTGTATAGATTTCTCCTCTGAGTGAGGCACCACACCTGCACTGCAAATATTACCAGTAGTAGGTTATTACTTGACTAGGGTTTGCCTAGTTGACTTCAGTCAGTCAACATATTTGCCTTCTCAAAGTCTATATTGAAAGTGTGACACTGAAACAACTTTAGCATATCTAGAGTTGAGACACTGTTACACCTGAGATGCCATGGCCATTGTCTGAATCTGTTTTATAACATTCCTTGGTTGTATCTACAGAGCCTTTTATACATACACATAAGATATTTTTCAAACATTTATTAAGCATCAAAACAATGGAGTGTGGTAGGTAAGTAGTAATACACCCATTTTACATACGGGGAAAGTGTAGCACAGCAAAGTTATCTGAGATGTGCCTGCTGCTACACAAGAAGACAGTGTTAGAGAGGTGAACAGAACTCAGGAGTCCTGACTTATGTGATCATTAATCCAGTGTTTCTCAAAGTGGTCTGCAAAACTCGGGCGTTTTTACTTACCGCCACCACGGCCTTGTGGCTTCCATTAGCTCCGTTTCGCCGTTTGTAGCCAAGGAGCCGCAGGAAGTGGCATGGCCTGGGCCACCACTTCCTGCAGCTCCCCATGGCTGCAAACAGCAAAACAGAGCCAATAGGAGCCGCAAGGCTCTGTGGCCACGGTACCGGTGAAGAAGTACACCAGAGCAGCCAGTTAATAGTTTCACGGACCACTTTGAGAAATACTGCACTACTCATATGTCTGCCATTATTATGTGATTAAGAAATCAATTTCTGGCATTCCTTCTTAGGCATCAATCTACCAGATTTTCCTTATCAGGAGTCTCGGCGGAGCAGCATGTTAGCCTGTATCTGCAAAAATGATGAGGAATCCTATGGCACCTTAGAGACTAATAGATTTATTAGGGCATAAGTATTCATGCGTAAAACCTACTTCATCAGGTGAATTGGAGTGGAAGTTACAGAAACAGGAGTATATAAGGAAAAGTTAATCAAGTCAGTGTGGAAGTGGGTTACTCATAGTATTTCGTCTGGAGATGTGAATATCCAGAGAGGGAAAATTGCCTTTGCAATGTGTTAACTAGTTGAGATCCTTATTTGTCAGTCCCAACTATACACCTGAGGTAGCCAACCCATTGTTAAAGACAGGCCTTCCTGAAGTATCACGTTTCTTAAATGACCTTCAGAGCTGTAATATATAATAGTCAAACTGTTTCCTGCACTAATTGGAGACAACAAACAGTCAACAACCAGCTTCTCATATTTATCTCAGTGGCTGTACTAACAAATGAAAGAAGGAATCAGAATGAGCTGTGAGACACAGAGAGGAGACTGTAGCATGAACACTCAGCTCTTATATTTTCTTTCATAAGATAAAATCGTAGTTGTGTCAGTACTTTCCTGATTTTTCAGTGAGCAGTGGACCTCTTAGTCACATGCATTTCCTCTTACTTTTTACTTCTAAGTTCCAGGCCTGGCTTCTTCATTACAACATTAGTGTGTGATTTCACAATAAGGGCTAACACTGTCAACTGCTCGCAGTATTTCTTAGCTTGTAGCTTTAAACATTTTTAGTCAGAAGAAAATAAAAATGAAGCATTGTTCAGTTTTGTTCTTTATGAACACACTATCTCTTTGCCTTTCTTTTTGTCATATCTGTATATTGTATACTAGAAGATTTACCTGGTGTTGCTTGGGTCCTTCAGGGCTGGGGACTGAAGGCGTGGGGGGGAAGGGTGCAGGAGTCAAGGCAGGGGCTTGGAGATGTGTGTGGGGGGGGTCATAGCAGGAGACTTGTAGTGTGGGAGCGCAGCAGTCAGAGTTGGGGGTGAGGAGAGGCTCAGGGCAGGGGGATAAGAGTATGGAGGATGCAGGAGTCAGGGTGGAGGGCAGTGGTCTGGGGGGAGGGGGTGTGCAGGAGTCAGGGTTGGAAGGTAAGGAAATTTAAGCTAGTTTTTTGTTGTGTGAGGACCTGTAGGTGAAATAGGGAAATCTAATCTCTTAACCCTGGTAGTAGTCCCACTAGATTCAGAAAGAAGAAACTTGCCCTAGAGAAAGAATTGAGCTTATGACAGCTGGAGATTCTGTATCAGTCTCTCTGTTAAACACACACACACACCAATGTCATCATCCAATGCTGTCCGTTTGTGTGGTTTCAGATGCTGAGCTCTTCCAGGTGAAGGATATGTCTTAAGCAGTGTAATAGGGTTCCAGGAGTGATTGGGCCCAGGAGGGTTCCTATGTTATAAATAATAATAATAATTAATAATATGGCTATAATTGTAGGTAAATATAATTGAGCAAAAGCCAAGTATGTAGTCACATATCTAGCAGGATAAGCCTTACCCAAAGCATACAACTTTTGCAACTTCTCTTATAGCCATAATTTTGGATCAAAGGCATTTTGTGTGATAGAGAATTAAACAAGATACCTTGCTTTTAAAGCCATTGCCTTTCGCTTTTCCGCTGCTCCTTCACTACATGGCAGAAAAGGCAGGAGCTCATCCATTCTAATGACTGGGTTTCATTTCTAAATTAATCAATTAATTGGGGAGAAGAACACATAGAGGTAACTGTTGACAGTCACTTACAGCCATTATACAAGAGGGAACTGCCAGCTGTAAATTGAACAAGGAAACTCACCTATAACCTTTGATGTTGCAACCAAGGAAGCAACAAAGTCAGGCAAAAAAACCATAATGTTTAATTAGTTCAGTTGTATACAATTGGATTGTGTTTGATCTCCTTATCTACAGAAAGATGGTAACATAAGTCTCAGGATTAACGGATATTGGGTAATAACATTCTTTAGGTGCAGGAAGGAGTCGAACGTTTAAGGAAACTGAACTAAAATTAATGTGTACTAAACCAACCACCTGAACCACCTGCTGTTCCTATCACGCTTGGTCTATCTATTGCCTTTGACACCTTTAACATCATTTTCTGCTGTACTTTCTCTGCAACTCTTTTTCCAATTACTGTCATATCACTGGCCACTTCTTCTGTGTCTTGTTTGGCAGCTTTTGTTCTCTGCCTGAACTAAAATGCCTTTGGGTCATCCCTCAATCTATTCCCACCCCCCTTTTATGTACCATTTTCATCTGTTCCCAAGTTTTCAGTTAAATATTTTCCAGTTTTGGCTCTCAGATCTGCCCATCTACCTCTAGCCAGTCTAGCATTTCCAGTTGTCTCTTAGACATCTTGTCATGAATCATGGACACAGCAGAGGCTGTCAGGAAGTAGGGTTTCCAGCAGGGCCAGTTTCTGGGCAATCTAGCAGATGCAGGTGGCCTGTAGTATACCACCTGATTGGTTGGGAGAGTACTCCAGCTACCACTCAAAACATTTGCCCCTGGGTGTGATAACTGCTGCCCCTGCCTGATTCTAACTTTAGACCAGCCCTGCTCCTACTTTGCCTCCTTCCATGTATCCTAGTTTTGACACACAGTTCTAATTCCTTATTTCTGACTTTGGCTCTGACCCTTGGCTCTGGCATCTGGCCTCTGAATTTGATTCTGACCCTCAACTCCAATTCTTGACCTCTGACTTCAGTTCTGCCCCTGGGCTCCAGCTCCAGGACTCTGAAGGTATGTCTACGTAGCACTTAGACATCCGCATTGAGCCCAAGCTCACATGGCTCTTAAATTATGATGTAGATGTTCAGGTTTGGGGTAGAGCCTGAGCTCTGTGACTCTCTTTCTCCCCCCCCCCCACCCCCCAGGGTCCTAGAACCTGAACTTCAACCCACATCCAAACATCAATACTGCAGTTAACAGTCCTTCAGCCTGAGTTCTGCAAGCCCAAGTCAGTTGGCACAGGCTAGCTGCGGGTTTTTAATCATGGTGTGGGCATAACCTGGTATTAGTTCTGAGCCTAGGCGCTGGCATCTAGCATCTGAGTCTGGTTCTGACCCTTTGTTCTAACTCTTGTGTCCCTTGGCCCTGGCACCTAGCCTCTGGACTAAGGCTCCAATTACTGGCTACTGACTCCTGTTGTAATCACTAGGCTGATTCCTGCTTTGATCATTGGGTCTGATTCTTGCTCCAGCCATTTGGCATGAATGTCCATATCTCGGACATGACATCTGAACCTGGATTTTTTTTTTTTTTTTTTGCTGATACTCAGTCTAGTCAAAACTGATATTCTTGCTCTTTTTGTTAACCTAGATCAAGGCTACTCAACTTTGGAAGCCCTAGGGGCCACAATGATACTCACAGCACATGCTGAGGGCCTCAACTTAAGTGTGGTTGCATATACATGCAAATATTTATGCATATATATGCAAATAGCTTCTTGCACACTGATGGGCATGAATACAAAGATTAAGGTACACAATACACAGGCCCCATTTAAGTCAGTTCTGCTAATATTAATAAAATGCAATATTTACTCAATTTCTACCCATACGACAGCACTTTTAATGAGCAATGACAGGCCAGGAATTTACCTACTAAAATGCATATCAACAGAAGACTGTTATATTGACTACTTTTTTGTTTTTGCTTCACAACAGTGCAGTAATTTATCTACTAAAACACATATCAACCCAAACCACACCGCGGGCCACATGTTGAGTAGCCCTGACCTAGCTAATAGATGCTGTAAAGTTCAGATGCAATGGCCCACTTCAAAAAGGTCCAAGTGTTTGAAAGATTCTACTAGCTCCAGAGTGGTCCTCTGTCTTTAAAATTGGGAAGTGCATTACAGTGAATAGAAATCTTCCAGTGTTCTAGAACTTTTTGTTCTAATTCTGTTCTGTACTAGTGCTGAATGCTATAGCAGTGCATATAAACACAAATCTTTCTCCACTTAATCCCATCTCTCTTACCACTTAAAATCCATTATTTTCTACATGTCCCAAATTCACAATCTTTGTGTCATTTTTGTCTCATCCTTTTGTGCCATACCTCTACACATTCAGTCTTTCACTAAGTACAGTAGCTTCATCATTTCAGATCAACACAGCTCACCCATCCTTTCCTTTCTAGTCTTCACTCTTAAATCCCTTGGGGTGTGTCTACAAACTGGGCTTAATCTGAAATAAGATATGCAAATTGAGCTATGTCGATTGTATAGCTTATTTCGAAATAGCTTATTTCAAGTTTTGATCTCTACACAGCACTTATTTCAAAATAGAGCACTCTTCCTCTGATTTCCCTGAGTTCTCATAAAATGAGGGTTAAAGAAGTCACGTTAAAGAGTCCTCCAGCTGGAAAGTATTTCAACATTATGTCGAAATAACTGCCGGCTGTGTAGATGCAGACTCTGTTATTTTGAATAATGCTAGTTATTTCGACATAATGTTTCTGTGAAGACATAGCCTTAGGCTTCTCTCACCTTAATTACTTTCTGCTCTCTGGCCACTCAGAATCTCACTTTTCCTTTCCCTCCTATATGTCATTGTTGAAAATACCACTGGTACAGTTATCCCTCCTACTCACACTCCAGCCATATCATCCCACTCTTTGAATTCTTTGATTGACTTCATATTTTTACCACGTTGAATTCAATGTCCTGTGTAAACATATAAGTGCCTATATCTCTGCACTGATTTCATCTTTACTCCAAAATACTCTCCTTCCTTTATTCCCCCATTCCCTTCATTTCCTCGTATTCTTTGCTGTGTACTTTCTTTCGTGCTACTTGCTACATTGGGAACAGTCTTGCACTTCTAGTCTGCCAGCCACCCTATTTTCTCATTCTTCAGATCCTCCCTTAAACTCAATTGTTCCCTGGCTTCTTTTCTGTGTGTTCTCCCAATGTTCTCTCCTCATTCTCTCTTAAGTGACTAATTGTCCTGTGTGTGTGTTTTTTCTTGTCTGTGTTAAATGATCAGCTCTCTGGGACAGCAATTTCTTTTATTTTACTATATATTTGTACCTTCCAATACTGCCTAAAATAATATTAACAAATCAAATATAAGGACATTTAAAAATCTGATGGAAATTATCTTAATTTAGAGAAAAGGCAGCATAAAAAGTATATGGGAATATGTTTCCCCTCAACATTTTGCATCTCTGTATCATTGCCTTTGAAATATATACATTTCTGGCTACTAAAAGAAGGAAAGATTGCAGCGAGGAGAGAAACAGGTAAATGTTCAATATGAGGATATCCGTTTAATCAAATGTGTAATGTATTTAGAATAGAATGGGTGTGTGGGTTGGAATATGTTGACTGCACTGTTTACAAGGCCTTTGCATGATGGTCACTATTTCATGCTCCTGGTGCTTATTCAATGTTATGTTTATAGTATTTTCCTCCATTGTATCCTTCATTATATAAAACAAAAGACAGTAAGTCAGGTCTTTACTGAGTGATTCATTCAAATAAGTCTTGTGTGTGTTCAACCTACATATATGCAGGAATTGCTTGGATTTATTTGTAAGTATAGTAAAGTATTTTTCAATTTACATGAGACTTTATAGACATTAAAACATAAATCTTTTAAAATGCATGTATATATACTGTTTATTTTTAACAAAATAACCTTACCAGTTATTTGAAGAGCAGTGCTAACAATACCCATTTTAATTAATTCCCTCTAACATGAATGTGTTCTATAGGTAAGTAGGAAAAATACGTATCTTAAAAGGTCTTAGAAATGTTTCAAATATTCATTCTTTTTTATCTGACATGTCTCAGATGGAAGTGCATCTGTGAATCTGTGGTTTTTGTTTGTGTTTTCACAGAACCACATTTGCATGCCCCAGAAAAGAATCAATATTTCGAATGAGAAATCTTCCAAAAAGTACTTAATTATACATCTGTGTATCAACATGTAATATTTTGTGTTTCCTCTGTTTTTTCTCCATTTAGCTGACACATGAGGACTTTGAAAGGAGTAAAATCAGCAGAGTAACAGGGAAATGCATGCAAAGTTGTTAAATGTGATGGCAAAATAAAAAAAAAGCTTCAGTCAGTATGATCAGGGGTTTAAAAAAAAAAGACAGCCAGCAAACTGTCTATCATGTGATGAAATTTGACAGTAGGGATTATGGCTTTGATGGACCAGAACAGCTAATAGAAGAAGCTGACATTTTTGAAACCCTGCTAATTAAGGGTTCCTTCCTTAATATTAAAATAAAGTCTTTGTCTGGGTTTTATGGTTGGAGAATCAGGTGTTTTCATTAATATATGCCAGTCAGTCTTAATAAGCTTGGAGGGCAGAGGAAGTTATTATTGAGTGACCTTCTACAAAATAAGCATGTTGCTAAGGGCTCTAACCCTGCCCTGTTCAGACTGATGAATCTCATTTCCAATGCAAAAGCTTCACAAGAAATCCAAGTATTCTCTGTGCAATCACAGAAAATAATCCTTGTGTCTCTTGTAATGTCCAGAATTGCCACTTACTATACTACTACTGTACAATGAATATTACAATGCATATTATTTTTCTAGCACAATTGTCTACATTTCTGAATTGCCAAGAATAGAAAAACTTATTGTGAAGACAGTTGTATTGAAAAGTCAGCTCACTTTAATACTTCTCAAATAGTCATCTACTCTGTTCATGAATTATAATGCACCAAATACATCTGACAATACTGACTTTGAAAGAAATATGTCTATACTATTACATATTCATTTTCAAATAGATTTCAAACAGATTTTAAACCATTCATTGAAATTCATTGAAATGATAAAATCACAGTTGGATTTTGATCAACTCTTAATCCAATTCTGCATGTAATAAGTTTTCTCCTCTGTGTAATATTTTTGCTTTTCTGATGCTTTTTCAAGCTTAAGTGAAAGGGCGTGGTAACCTTCTATGATGGTTCTCATATTTGCAGATAAAAGTTAGAAAATGTGCTGGTTGACTAGATGAAATCAGTGAAGCATCATAACTACTGGTGATGTGTCCCATCTCCACTGTGTGCACACTGGCTAATTTCAGTTAGTCAAGAGTTCTTGTAGAAAAGTATTAATGCTTTGTGGCTTCATTTAGTTTCTCTTACTGGGTCAAGTCAGTTTTCTTAATGAGTGTGTGAGAAGTTCCACCCACACCAAATACAGTAGATAATAGATAAAAATCACAGCAACACATTAAATTTATTGACACTATGATGATAAAATAATATGACTGCCAAGAAGAAGGCTCAGAGTTGAGAATCTCTAAGCTCTCAGGTCATTCAGTGATTCTCAGTTTTGAATCTTTAATAGGAAACAACCAACTGCACCATGTTTATAGGTCTTACTGATGGCAAAGCAGATGAAGCTGCTTCTTTAAAGATGTGAACAAAATTTCCCTATCGCAATATTTACATTATTCTGTAAAACCATTCAGGACAAGTTCTTATTTACAGTGGAGACCACGCTAAGATGATATCAGAACTTACTTTCAGCAGTATATACAGACACTCTTATATATCACTAAGATCATTACCCATAAATGCACTGCAGATCCAGTGAGACAGTTCATGATAGTGCCACAGCTAGAGCTGCTGTTCAACAGATAAGACAAAACTGAGGTCTTTTTGGTTCATTAGTTGTGGCTGTCTGGGTAGGAGTTATAATTTTCTAGGACACTTTTACAGACCACACATTTACAGAGAATAAACCAGCCGTCTTGGGAAACATCCCCTGTGTAAGAAAAGGGCCCACTGTCTAAGGCAATCTGCGAGTTATTTCTGATGCGCATTGCAGGGGCATCCAAACTTACTGTCCCTCCAAACTGCATACAACTATATCTTCAGAAGTTTGGGAACTGGTGTGTGCCTGCTACAGCTTGGAGCTTCCACCACACAGGAGGTGCCTCCCAGGGTTTAGGGCTTTTGCCTCATTCCTGCTGAAGCCCCAGACCCTAGCAAATGCATCCTGCAGAGCAGAAGGCCTGAGACCCCTTGACCTCTGCTGGACAGAATCCCCTACCTCATCGCCTCACTGCTAGGCAAAGGTTCTTAGTTCCCCACCCAATTCTGGTAGGAGCAGGGCGACTTATCCATTAGGCACAGCAGGCACAGTGCCTAGGGCCCACGATAATTTTAGGGGCCCATGAAAATGTTTTAATTTCTTTTAAAATCAGAAGAAAAAAAATGAACTTTTAGGGTCGAAGAAAATGTTTAAATTTTTTTCTCACATCAGAAAAAAATGAAACTTTTAGGGCCCATGGAAATCTATTAAATTTTGCCTAAAACAGAAAAAAAATAAAATGTTGAAGTATTTAAAGTTATATAAAAATAATTTTTAATATTGATATTATTATGGTGGGAGGGGCCCACGAAGGCAAAAGTGCCTAGGGTCCACAAAAGTCATAATGCAACCCTGGGTAGGAGGGGAATGGAGGGTGATGTGGGGGCTCTGCAAGCCACATTGTAACAGTAAAAGAGCTGTATGTGACTCACGAGCCACAGTTTGTCCACTCCTGGCCTATTGGATGCCACGTTTGAATATAAGTAGCAAATATGTAATCCAGTTACTATTGAAAGCCCTTTGAAATTGTTTGAACATGAGAGGATCTGTGTATGACCATCTTTTATTCCCAAAAAGTCAGAGGCAACTATATACTTTGGACTTTTTATATCCATGTTGGATTTATGTACTTAAAGATTAAAATTGTAGGCTCTTTTATCTCTTGAATATTTTTAAATAGAATTGACTTATTTTTGCTCCACTTCCTTATAATCAGCCATACATTCTTAAGAGGAGAAAAAGTAACACATTCATCATGTTTGTGTCAGAAGCTGGAAGGCTGTCACAGTTGTAACCTTTGTGGGTCCATTTTACCTGTTTAAAGTGCATTTTTGGGGGCATTTTAGATGGTCTGGAATTTATATAATATTAATAAACTCAGTTCTGTTCCTAGTAGATAGATGTGAACATGACAAAAACTGCCACTACAGTTTGTTCCAATTGGTATCTTTGTTGGCGGTCATGGAGAGTGTGAACTACCATCTCTCTCCTAGAAGGGATTCTTTCACATTGGGTTGGAGCATATTGTTGTAACAGCATGGAAAAGATGTGCTGCTATTCCTGTTCTGTGGAAAAAACAGAGAGATTGTACTGTAACTTCAAAAATATTTTTAAAGGTAAAAGAAATGCAAGGCATTGTAGTTGAAGTGTCTGACGTTTGAATGAAATCTTACTCTTCCCAGAGAAATTTGGACTCATAATATATTAGAGCACAGTTTGTCTTGTTTTATATTAAATATAGAGCTCTATGAATTACTGTAAAACAGCTTGATGCAACTCAAGTTGAATCTGATAGCAAATCTCCCACAGAATCCAATGGGAGTAAGATTTAGTCCCCATAGAGAAATAGGCCATTCCAAACCTTGTTGGCATTGTTCTGTTAAATAACACAACAAGAATTTTGTTATGCCCTCGGCAGTGTTTCTTGTAATGCCTGCTATGACTCATCTCAGAGCCAGTATTAGTGCTCATTCACGAACAAGTACAAGGAAGAATGCAGAAAATATCATCTTTATGCTGAAATCAATAGTCATAAATAAAATAGCCAAAGTCACTTTACTCAAATATTGCAAATGCTATATTTATACTGTAAATGAAATCAAAACAAGGTCATTCTGTTTTACTGCTGCAGAACAGAAGGAGAAATATGTTCACCCTTTTGTTAGATTTGTTTCTGTCTGCAAACTCTTCTGGTTAAGAATAAAGGGCTAGTTGTGAGGGAGGGGGAGATTTATATTGCAGCAGAAGCCAACAAGTACTCTCCAGTTCCAAATGGTCTGAGTGCTGCACAAGACAAGAGTTATGGTGAGACAAGGGTGCTTCAGAATGTTGGAAATGGTCTGCAGTGATTTGTTGGCACTATTATTTATAATTGGGATAAGTGTGATACTGAGATTGAAAATCAAGCAATGTCAGCTCGGCTTGATAAATTGAAGCCCCAAATCTAGGGTCAGTTAATATATATATATATATATATATGTGTGTGTGTATGTATGTATGTATGTATGTATGTATGTTTAACTGATTACAGCAGCAATATATGAAGTGTGATTTGTGCACTAAAAGGGACGCTATAGTGAAACATCAGAACACAATGACATGCTATAACATGTCAGCATTCTGCTAGTAATTATTATGCAATGTAAGTCTGGTTAATATTTGAGAGCCAAGTACAATTCATTGCGATTAAGATATTTTTAACATACAAGAGAATGTAGTAAGCAATGACTATTTCTTAAACATTAGGCTAAATGGTCACTTGGAGTAGAAGGAAGGGCATAAGGAAGTGACTTTAGCAAAAGCCAGTGAAATGGACATTAAGGTGCATCTACAGAGCACCTTTACCTCGAAATAAACTGTATAATTTGCGCTATGCAAATTGCGTAGCTTATTTCATTATTTTGAAATAGCTTATTTCAAAATTTGGTGCTGTCTACACAGTGCCAAATTTCGAAATAAGGCGCTATTCCAAAACATCCCTTATCCCTCATGCAACGAGGTTTACAGGGATGTCGGAGTAGCAAGCCCATTATATTTCGATATAATGGGCTAGGTGTTAAGATACGAAATAGCTATTTCGGGATACCGGAGGAATCCCGAAATAGCTCTGCTGTGTGGACATAGCCTAAGAGTTTATCCCACCATGGCTTATTTCATACAAACAGTCTTGAACCCTACAACAGTCTTACTATGCAGTAATTCAATTGTTGTCCAAAAGGAAGTAATTGGATGATGTAATAGTTAATTCCCAGTTACCAAGCGGGCATTTCTTTTTAGGTAATGTCCAGCTAGTCATGGCTTGCCTAACTTTTGGAAAGAGCCTCAGGGTTCCCATCCTGTTCTCCTGTCTTCTGGGGTGATCATCAATCCCTTGGTATCTTTACTTCCAATTTCCTACATGTGCTGCTTTCTCTTGGCTTCTGGATGTTGCCTCATACTCCTTTTTCTCCCTCACCTTGCCATGACTACTACTTAGCATTATCACATATCCTAGTTGGTCTATCAGCTACTCCTCTGAATGGCTTATCAGTGTCGAATGATCTAAGGGTATGTCTACACTGCAAAGTTAATTCGAAATAATAGCAGCGCGCTTAATTCGAATTTGGTAAACCTCATTCTACGAGGAGTAACGCCAAATTCGAAATAGCTATTTCAAATTAAGTGCTGTGTACACACTTAATTTGTAATAGGAGGCCTCAAGCCCTTCCCAGGGAGCCCTGGTGGCCACTCTGGGCACAACCAGGAAAACTTGCTCTCCTCTCCCCCAGCCCCAGAGCCATTAAAGGGGTAGACCCTGGCCACAGTGCCTGTGCCAGTTCCAAGCCTGCCAGCCCAGAGCCGGCAGTGGTCACCGGAGCCCCTGACCCAGTGGCCCCAAAACATAAGCCAGCAAGCCACTGGCAGCCAGCCCTCCACCACTCCCCAGGAGCAGTCTGCCAGCTCCCAGGAGCTTGACAGGGGCTGGAGAAGGCAGGCACCTTCCTGGTCAGGGTGGAAATCATGAACCTTATTCAGGTTTGGGGGAGATGCACCCAACATCCATGATCTCTGCACTAAGCAAAGGAATGTGGCCATCTATGGCAGGACAGCTGCCAGCCTGGACACTAAAGGCCACATGCGAACCCAGGAGCGAGTTTGCATGAAAATCAAGTTGGTCCGGCGAAATCCCCAACCTTGGGCCCTGAGCTTCCCCTCCCCCTTCTTCTCCTTGCTTCCTCCTTCCAGCTCCCTCCTCCCAGGTTTCCCCCTCCCCTCTCCCACCCTCTCTCTTCCCCTCTCCCACCTCCTTTTCCCAATCTCTTCAGAGGTTCATTCTCCCATACACACACCCCAGTTTTGTTCAATAAACCCAGTTTCTATTTTTGAACATACGTGTCTTTTGTTTGACATCAGGAAGAGGGGCTAGGAAGGGGTAAGTGGAAGGATGTGAGGGAGGAATTGGGCATAAGCCCCCGGTTGGAAGGACCGGGGTGGATATGAGGGCTCCTCAGGGTGGACACTCTCCCGCAGGGCCTCCCAGATCCTGACAGCCCCCCTGTTGGACACGCCTCCTGCCACCCCGAATGGCAGCCTGCAGCAAGTGCAGGCGGGCTGATGGCAATGACCCCATGAGATGCACCGGCATGCTCAAGGGCAGCTCTGGCTCCATGTGGCCAAGTGCTGTGGTATCCCAAGTGTGGGCACTCAGGGCACTCCAAGACAGCACTGCTTTGCTGTCCCTCATTGAGGTAGACAAGCAAGCAGCGAACCCTGAGAACTGTCTCTCCGGGGTGGGGGTAGGGTCCTTTTAAGCATGGAGCTCAGTTAGCCTCAGGCAGAAGCCCCACACACTAAGTCCTAACCTGATGCCCTACTGGCACTGGTTCCGTCAAGCCTTAACTTCGGTTCAGAGTCCACTCAGTATGGACGCACTATTTTGAAATAGCAAAACGCTATTTCGAAATAGGTTTTGTGTATAGATGTGTTAATTTGAATTAGTTTAACTCGAATTAACTATTTCGAATTAAGTTAACTTGAATTAAAGCTATAGTGTAGATATACCCTCTGATAGCATCCTCAATAGCCAGTGGAGAGAAATGAATTAGCCTATAGGTATCATCTCTTCCTGACTGGCAGCTCAAGAGACTGAATGAACAAGACAAGATTAGAGAAGGAAAAATTTTCATGGAGGGAAGAGCTATGGATAACACACAGAGAGAAAAGTCTCTCAAATCTCCTTAAAGAGAAGACAGATGTGCTGTTCAATACTGAAGATTTCCCCTTAGTCTGGGCAGGAGTTCCTCAGAACCCAATGTAGTCAAATGTTTGTCCACTCTAGAGTGATATAAAAGGCTAGGGCAGCAGAGCACAGATAGAGTGTTACCTCCATCCTGTTTCTACAACTATGGTGGGGATGCCATTCCAAAAGAGATCTATAATTGAACTGGAGAACTACATGGGGAGAAGGAGCAGCTTGTTTGCCCCAAAGATGACATAAGGTCAGCAGCAAACCCGGCAATCCCTACATCAAATGCAGACATGTAATTTAATGTAAAAAACACCAAGAACACTAAGTGAAAGTAATAAGCAGCAGTGTGGCAATGCAACATTTATATAGAAATGATCTGTCATCCTTTGGAAAACTATTTTCCTGAAGAGCACTCTTTCTTGTGGCCTTTTGTTATATATTCATCCCATTTATATTGTGAGCTTGCTAGGACAGGGACATAATTGTCAAGTTTCTTGTAAAGTGTCTTGCACATCCAAAGTGGTATGTAAATAATGAATATAATAGTAAGTAATAGCATTTATTCAAATGAAAGAGTAAATGGATGCTGTGGGCAGAACTGGGCTATTCATTTCACTCCTCTCTCTGATCTAAGGAAAAGAGAATTAGAAATCTTTTTTGCTTCCCATGAAAGCAGAAGAAGCATTTCTTTTATTTTTCTGTGTTGTGGTACACCAATATTTGAAAAATAGTTGAAGACTGTGAAACCTGAACCTGCAGCAGGTTCATCCTTCCTTCCTAATTATTAGGGTTACATTTCCTTTTGGTGTGAAATTATTTCCTTCTTCCCTTTTACTCTGTTTGAGAGGGAACTCCAAAATGTAAGGTCTGTGCAATATAAAACATCTTTTTATTCTGCCATCTTCACCTACTAACATTAGCAGCATTCTACTTCATCATTGGTATTTACAGTGCTCCCATCCCTACACTGCCAGGGCCTTGCCTGGGAAAATGCCACAGATCACATCCAAAAAGCTCCCTTTTCTAGCTCACATAGGAGTTTGGAGAGGCTTATACATAATCTTTGTTTCCTCTTACTTCAAGTGGCACTCATTTGAGTTATATTGGTAATTGTAATAAACTGCCCTTGGCATTCTGGTTCAGCAGCCAGAGGAAACAGAAATGAAAATATTATAGTGGGAATTGAGCTAAAAGAAAGAGCATATGATAGTAACTAGGCATCCTACGCAGTCTAGCACCTGATGACAGTAGAAGTTCTGTTTGGCAGCCTTAACCATAATGAAAAAATAGTACTTTGAGTGAATGGAATTCCTCTTCAATCCTTGACCCAGTTCTTATAGAAAACATTACCGCTTCATAGGGAGGTGTTAAAGATCTTATATTCAGCCAAAAATTTCAGAAGTGAGCTCTTATTTTCAATTCCTCCTTTTTTAGTTGCCCAACTTTAAATGCCTCAAGGTGGGCACCCCAAAAAAATCAAAGGTTACTTTTTAAAATGTTGGCCCTATGCTGTGAGGAAAAATGAAAAAGATTTTTTTACTCAAACAGTAACTTTTAAGGTCGGATACACGATTACCTATGTTAATTTCAATCAGAAGTGATTCTGTTGAAGTCAGTGGCATTATATTGGTGTACAACCAGTATAAGGGAGTGAAGAAGCTGTGATAGTCTCACAGAGTGTTTTGTAAACTATGAGTTTGTGATAGTCCCAAACAACAAAATTTACTTTTGGGTCAGATTCATGGAGTGCATTGATCTGGGGTCAGAGTGGAAGTTGTAAGTTGGGCACTGGTTAAATGAGATACAAAAATAAATTCTGAACCTCTTTTCAGAAGCATATGCAGCCAGTATATTGGTTGTATTCAAAATCATAATGAATAAGTGTCCCTATGGCAAAACTCCATCACCACAATTGACACTAGTTGGGCTTTTATCGGATCAGGTATATTGAAACACACTAAGTTGTATGAAATGAGTGATGTATGTAGCCGTTAAAATATGAATGATTTAGTGTATTGGTCCTAACATTTAATATAGTAAATATAGATAAAGAATACATAGAAAATATTCATCTACTATATATTTGAGAGAGTTTGTCGATCTTTCTATCTGATCAAGAACTCCTCCTAAACGGTAAGAGCTAAGGGATAATTTGCTAAAACCTCCTTGAGCAGAAATTTTTCATTCTTGTGTTTTGCTGAAAGGTAACTTATTTGGTATAGTTATATGTAATGGTCTTCCTGTGTTTCTGAGTTATAAGTGTTTGGGGGAAAATTCAACTTTCCCAATGTCAAAAAGAATAAATATGCTTATCTGAATTCGGACACAACATAACTAGGTGAAGCTTTACATTTGGCCATTGGTATGTAGAGAATCCCCATTGAGGACTAGAGTTTTTGCTTGGTTTGGGTGGAAGAATTGTGCAATTGAAAAAATCACTTTTGAGCACAACCAATAGATAACTTCAAAGGCAGAAATTCACAATCAGTAGTTACTGTTTAAGAAGTCAACATTTCCACTCTCTCCCCTCCTCCCCCGTCCCCGACATTACACAGTTACCACACATAGTTCTTATTCTTGGTATAGATAATAGGAAAAAACCTATATCATCTCAGATTGTAACAGTTGGCAAATGCTAATTGACTTTAATGGTGGCTATTCTATAAATGTACCAACAAACCAAGTCATAAAGAGCATCCTGAATCAAAACAAGTGTGCAGGATAACCAGAGTTAGCTCTCAGGCCCTTCTGACTCCTGGTATTGATGCAACCAGACCATGTTTTATATGCTTATTCAGCTCACTAAGAAAACATGATTTTCTATTAATCAGAGTAATGTATGAAAACAATGATACCTTTCCTGTTGCATACATGATAATTATGGATGTTAGGAAGCACCAGTCATCAATCTTAGTTACTGTAAAATGTGATTATTTGCTGCTATTGATCATATAAATCGATGTACAAAAAATGAGATCTAAAACAACTTGATTTTCATGGAAATATTTTTGTATACAAAGTATGGAGAATGTTATAAATTATGACCTGTCTGTAAGCCACTCAACACTGTCCATTCCACAGTGTTTTTATTAATGATTACGTAAGTAATAACATGAGACACATGGCTACACTGGAAGCCCTCAACTTATATCTTCAACCATCCAAAAAGCAAGTATATCAAACATAATAATAATCCATTTTATTGTCATCCACAAAAATGGACTGCTTTTCTTCCTTTGGTAAAACAGTTGATAATTAAAATGACCTGTCCCACATCCAGCAAGCTGACATTCTTGGCAGTAAAAGTGGCAGATGACAGTAAGGCAGTTAAAAGTTACTGGCAGAAGTCCCAATTCAGCAAATTATTGCTATTCAGCAAAACACTTAAGCACGTACTTAAGTCCCATTGACTTCAGTGGGTTTCACCGGTTGCCTGCTTTTAGGAGGTTAATATTATTATATTATATAAGATGTATTATAGGTTCTCTAGTTTGTCTGATCAGAGGATAAGTAGTTTCTTGTCCCAGAATCAGGCCACATAGAGTTTGTAAGGACCCTTGGGAGGGAGCGATGTACAGGGAGGGATGTAAAACAAGGGTACTTGTACAGGCAGTCCCCGACTTATATAATATAATAAGCTGTTCGTAAGCTGCTCCGGTGCCCCTGGTCTGCTGGAGACCGTCTCCCGCAGACCAGGGGCACCGGGCGGGTTCCCGCGCTTCTGAGGCTTTGCCAGAGCAAAGCCTCAGAAGTGCGGGAACCGCTGCTGCTGCCCCTTGAGACCCGGTGCCTGTGGTCTGCGGGAGACGGTCTCCAGCAGACCAGGGGCACCGGAGCAGCTTACGAACAGCTTATTATATTATATAAGTCGGGGACTGCCTGTCGGGGACGGTCCCCAGCAGACCACAGGCACCCTGACTGAAGCCGCAGTCGCGGGGGGGTCCCGCGCCTCTGAGGCTTTGCCAGAGCAAAGCCTCAGAGGCGCGGGGAACCGCCGCTGCTGCCGCTTTGACTGAAGCCTCAGAGGCGCGGGACCCCCCCCGCGGCTGCGGCTTCAGTCCGGGCGCCTGTGGTCTGCTGGGGGCCGCTGCCGCTGCGGCTCTGCTCCCCGTGTCCCTGGTCTGCTGGGGGGGGGGGGGGCGGCGCAGCTAGTGTGCTCTCCCCCCCCCCCAGCAGACCAGGCTTTTGTTTTGGACTCTGGGGCAGAGCAGCTGGGGCGCTGCGATTGGTCCTGCAGCGCCCGTGGGCACTACTGGACCAACCCGGCAGCACCCCAGCTGCTCTGCCCCAGGTCCTGATTCAGCCGCTGCTGGTCAGTTTCAGCAGCGGCTGAATCAGGACGTCTGGGGCAGAGCAGATGGGGTGCTGCTGGGTTGGTCCAGTAGCACCCCAGCTGCTCTGCCCCAGGCGTCCCCAAGTCAGCTTCTGCTGAAACTGACCAGCGCTGACTACAGGAAGCCCGAGGCAGAGTTGCTCTGCCCCAGGCTTCCTGGAATCAGCTGCTGATCAGTTTCAGCAGCAGCTGACTTGGGGACGCCTGGGGTTCTTAAGTTGATTCTGTATGTAAGTCAGAACTGTCAGTTTCAGCAGTGTCTGAATCTGGACGCCAGTTCCGACTTACATACAGATTCAACTTAAGAACAAACCTACAGTCCCTATCTTGTACGTAACCCGGGGACTGCCTGTACTGAGAAAAATATAATCTTAAAAACTTGTATTGAGTAGGGATGTAAGGGACTAATTGACTAGTCAACCATCCGATAAGCAAAAGCTTATCAGATACTCAACTAGTTGCGTGTCCCCCTTGCTGCCTCTATCACAAATAGGCAGCAAAGGGGAGAAGAGGGCGGGGTTCTGGGGAAGCCAGCTTAAAAGCCAGTTTCCCTCCAGCCCCATGTTAAGGGGAAGGGGTTCAGCAGTGACTTTCCAACTTTGAAATTTACAAGAGTCCCCACTGGGGCCCTTGTACATTTCAAATCAAAAGTGTCACATGGAGCCTGAGGCCAATGGGGGACCACTAGCCCCAGGTTCCATGTAGCATTTCAATCTTTGAAATCTGCTAATCCTTATTGACTAATCTAATAGTCGATGGAAATCTCATTGACTATTTGATTAATTAATCGAAATTGAACAACCCTAGTATTGAGAAGAACCAATTAGTAATCAAATAGTAATGAAATGGCAAAACAATCAGAGTTACAAAGGCAATAACATTGTTCTAGAAATACATTTAATATTATTCACTTACAATATTTTCATTAATATACTCACACTCTTCCTTGATAATCTAGTGGTAAGTGACAAAGGACCATCCTATAGATTTACAATTGAGAACAAATACACTAAAAGACAGAAAGATAATAAAGAACTAAGAACAAAGAAGCCTGGAAGTCCCGAAGCTGCCTTGTCATCATGTGTCTTGAGCACCTGACATCCTCCTTTCTATGTCCAAACTTAGTTTCCTCGTCCACAAAATGTTAGGTTACACTTACTCCATAGACTTGTATGTTTGTGTTGATTACATCTACAAACATATTAATAATGGGGAGTCCTGGGGCACCTTAAAGACTAACAGATTTATTTGCCCATAAGCCTTCATGGGTAAAAACCACTTTGTCAGCTGCATGGAGAATCCGTGCATGACTGTATTAATCTGAAAGTGATTTTTACCCACATAAAATTGTTAGTCTTTAAGGGTATGTCTAGACTACAGAGTTTTTTCGAAAAAACTTCACCCGCGTCTATACTAACGCCGCATTCTTTCGAAAGTAAATTGAAAGAACACGGCAGTTTTGTCAACAGCAGTAAACCTCGTTTTATGAGGCATAATGCCTTTTTCGACAGTGATCTATTGAAAAAAATGTGTGTGCGCATGCGGTTTTTGGGGGGGGTTGTTTTGTTTTGTTTTGCTTTGTTTTTTTTAAACGGACCTCCAGGGAAAAGCCCTGGTGGACAATCTATCTGCAGGAAAAACCTCTGTTTTCTTGTCAGTAGCCATGTTTTAAAGGCACAGGCATCCTGGGCAGCCATTGTGGCAGGAAGGCAGCCAGAGGAAGCCTCTGACCACATGGCTCTCCCTGCCTCTCTGAGAATTTATCATGGCACAAGCCCAAGACACACGAGGCCCACAAGGACCTTCAAGGGAGCCATCCCAGCAGCCTTCTAGGGGCACAAGGCAAGCTCCAGCCTGGTTAGAGCCAGAGGTCCTGACCCTTTTAGAACTACGGGGAGAGGAGGAATCGCTCCAGGCTCTACATTCCCATCGCCGGAATGTAGACATTTCCGGCCACATGGCCGAGGGGCTGGCCAAAAAAGGACACCACCTCAGAACCTTGGAGCAGGTGCGGGCCAAGGTTAAAGAACTAAGGCAGGGCTATGCCAGGGCCCGCGAGCGCAGATCCACCTCAGGGGAAGTGCCACACCACTGCGCATACTTCCAGGAGCTGCACAGAATCCTAGGTGGTGAGGAACCCCTCTTTGTCACGGTTCTGGTCCAGACCGGGTTGCAGACACTGGTGCAACATTGCCAGGACAACCCCAAGGAGCAGCTGCAGGATGAAGAGGAGAAGGAGGAGGAGGACCCCAACTGCAGTGTGGTTACCCTGAACCTGGAGCCGGTCCCTGAGACCCAGGAGGCCTCACAGGCATCCTCTGCTGCTAGCGAAGGAACATCAGGTGAGTGCGGTCAGGGTCACACACATGGGAGGTGGGAGCACAGCGGTTGCGGGGCAGTCTGCATGTGTCATGCTCTTCCTGGACAGCTTGCACCTCTCTGTGCATGTGCAAGTATGTTCATTCCCAGGGCACACATGGGCAGCCCCACACATGTCTGACCCCAGGAAGGGCTGTCCTCCCCCCTCCAGGAACGGCAGGAAGCAGGCTGGTCACAAGAGTGCATGCACAACACCACACAGACCACCACAAGTGTCATACCTAGCACTTGGGCATGTATGCACAAGCGACACACTAATCAGTCCTGCAGACCGTGCTGCCACGAGTGGGCAGTGGGTATGTGAGTAGGGGCCCTAGGAGACCCAAGCTGCTCCAGGCCGCTGTCCTACGTCTTGTGACCCACTGTGGCTGCACACTTCCCTGGGCTGTATGGCCCTGGTGAAGGGGGAGGGTGTTGCAGGGAAGGGGGGTTGGGACATTGCCCTAGCCACCTTGGGGACCCTGTAAGGCTGGGGCTGCTGGCCAGGCCAGATGTGGGCATTCCCATCCCTTGTTCTAAGGACTTACTCACTGATCATAAGTAGCGACAGTGTTTGCATTCATAAAACTGATCGCTTCTCCCTCTTCTCCTCCACAGCTGGACCTGCCAGAACAGAGTGCTGTGCAACACCCTTGCCACCACTCACCCGGTCCCACGGAAGCTACAGGCACTGGCGGGTCTACAATGACCTCATGCAGAGGCATGTAGAGGCCCTCAAAAGGATAGAGGAGACCATGGTAGAAAGGACACAGGAATAGGCTTGGTGGCACAACTGATTGCTGGAGGATTTCCTCCCGCAGTGGACAGCAATGTGTGAGAGTATTCAAGAGGTCCTGGCTATCCCAGGTCCTGTCCCCATTGCCGCTCCTCCCGCTCAACCTGCTCCAGCCTCCTGTGCCCCCCCTTCCTCTCCCTCAGCCCTCTGTCACCCCCCTCATTCCCTGCTAGCGCAGAGCCAGCTGCGGCCCCCCTCCCTCCCACACACTGTCCCAGGCCCCACTCAACCCCGAGGACGTTTAGGGCTATGGACCCAAGGTGGCAGAGTTTTGCGGGCCAGGTGATACCCTGAGAGCTAAACCTCCCTCCCTCCAGGTTTCCATCCCCCCCCTTCTCCCCAGTTTTAAAAAGACTTTGCTAGTTGCACAAGAAAGTTTATTTTTGAAAACATTTTGCACACAGTTTTATTTTGTTACAAAAAATTATTTATTTGCACATAGTTTGTTAATAAACATAATATTTTTATATTAAACCTGGTGTGTGTGTGTTCATTGTCCAGAGACAAGTGCAGGGATGGGTTGTGGGAGGAAAGGTTTTGGAGTGGGGGGCTCAGGCCAACAATCCCCATTGGGGAGACCCTGGGGAGAGTCATTGGGCTCCTGCTGAGAATCTCTCACGCAGAGCCTCCCGGATGCGGACTCCCACCTGATGGGCTTGGCGGATGGTAGCTGTCCAGTGCTGCTTGAACCGCCTCCCCTCCACATCAGCCCATGTCCCCCCCCCTGGGAGGAAGGCCTCCCCTTTACTCTCCACCAGGTTGTACAGCATGCCACACACAGCCACCACCTCAGGGATATTGCGTTCCCCCATGTCAAGCCGAGTGAGCAGGCACCTAAACCTTCCCTTCAGCCAGCCAAAGGCACATTCCACCTGCAATCGCACCCGTGTCGGGTGCACGTTAAATTGTCACCTGCTCGTGTTCAGATGCCCAGTGTACGGCTTCATGAGCCAAGGCATGAGGGGGTATGCCGCATTGGTCACAATGCAGATTAGCATCTCCACATCCTCAACAGCAAAGTCTTGCTAAGGGAAGAATGTTCCAACCTGCAGCCTGTGGTAAAGGTAGGAATTTCAGAAGATCCGAGCAGCATGTGCCTGGCCCAACCACCCCACACAAATGTCAGTGAATAGTCCAAGGTGGTCAGCCAGGGCCTGCAGCACCATGGAGAAGTACCCTTTTCTGTTGATATACCGGGCTGCTTGATGGGGCGGTGCACCGATCGGGATGTGAGTTCCATTGAGCGCTCCTCCACAGTTCGGGAATCCCAGCCCTGAAAAGCTGGCCGTGATGGTGTCTAGGTCTCCGAGGTGGACAGTCCTGTTCAGCAGCTCTGAGTTGATGGCCCTCACCACCTGCAGAAATAGACACATACAAACGCAGAATAGGAAGTTAGAGAGGTTGCCCAAGTCCTTTGGCGGTGCTCCCTCACCCTCCTCCACTCAAGACCCCAGGAGCCCTTCCCAGCAGTCGATCCCAGCAATAGGGCAGGGTGAGGCCAGAAGCCCTCCTCCACTCCCACTCCATTGCCCCCCCGCCCTTTCCTGTTACAGTCCCCCTACCCCTCATGTACTGTCCCCCCAGAGGGACTTACCTCCATCAACACAGCGCCAACAGTAGATCTCCCCATGCCAAACTGGTGTCCTACTGAACAGTAGCTGTCAGTGGTCGCCAACTTCCAGAGGGCAATAGCTATCCTCTTCACCAGGGGGATGGCAGGGCACAGGTGGGTGTCCTGTCATTGCAGGGCGGGGGCGAGCCAGGTACACAGCTCCTGGAAGGTGAACTTCCGCATACGGAAGTTTCAGAGCCAAGCCTGGTCATCCCACCGCTCCATGACGAGCCGGTCCCACAAGTCTGAACTTGTCTCCAGCCTCCAAAATCGCATCTCGTGGAAGAAGTTCGCTGGCAAGAACAGTGTTGCTGCAGCCCAAGCGAGGGGCTGAAGGCTGGATTCAGAATCCAGACCTGGCATGAACATCATGAAGGTCTCATGGAGTTGCAGCAGAACTTGAAGCACTACAGCATGGGGCCATCACCTGCCCAGGGGCAGCTCCAGCTCCATGGCAAAAAAACAATTCAAAGCACAAAAACCAACCAGGAAAAAAAATTCTTTGGTGTCCCAGAAAGCAGGGCACTCCAAGCAAGCACTGCAAAAGCTTTGCTGTCCATCTAGGAGGTAGGCTAGCCAGCTGCAGGAGCAGACTAACGGCTGTTCAGGGGGTTCCCTTAAAGCACGTGTCTCTGCAAAGAGCATGCTGCAGGACCCGGAAGTAAAGGCTGGTCCCATGCCCTGGCACAAGTGCTTCCAGGTGCCCTTTTTTTTGACAGAGTCTCCAGGCAGTCTGGACGCTCTTTTTCAAAAAGCTGATCGATTTTTCGATCCACTTAGTGCAATCTGGATGCTCTTTTTCGAAAGAGGCTTTTTTGAAATTATCTTTGAAAAAAGCCTCTTTTGAAAAAAGTGTGTCGTCTAGACGTACCCTAAGATGCCACAGGACTTCTAGTTGTTTTTAGAGATACAGACTAACATGGCTATCCCTCTGGGTATGTCTACACTACCCCGCTAGTTCGAACTAGGAGTTTCACGAGGAGTAACGGTAGTTCGGAATAGGCACCCTAGTCCGAACTACCTAGTTCGAGCCCCGTGTAGCTGCGCTACACGGGGTTCGAAGCAGCGGGGATTTAAAAATGGCGGCTCCCCGCTTATGCTAATGAAGCCCGGGAAATTCAAATCCCGGGCTTCATTAGCAAGTGCGGTATGCATACATTACCCTCCTAGTTCGAAGTAGGAGGGTAGTGTAGACATACCCCATGAGACTTGTCATACATATTAATTACATTAGCTCATTCTTACATCTCTTTTTTCTGTCCTAACTGGTTTTTATTTTTCAAAGTTCCAAGTGTGGTGCACCTGTTAAGTACAAAGAGGGTATGAACTGAAGTAGCCCCCTCCCCATAAACACCCTGCTTCGATGCATATCTATCTATGTACAACATTGCAACCATATATGGATCTTGTGCTTTAGTTCATCACCATTACGTTGGTGAAAGGTACCAAACATATTTACGCTGACTTAGGTCAACGTACCGGATATGACCAGTAGGTCCCTGGTGTTGTAGCTAATTAATATTCTGATATAAACTATAAACCTGTTATAAACTATTGAAACATAGTCAAACCCATGAAAAATAAGATATATAGGCAAGCATGCAGGATTAGGCTTCACACCGTATAGGCTACACACCATATTCTCTGGTTTTGCTGAATTGCAGAATGCTGAAAGTGTCACTTTCTCAATAGTATATAGCAATAGCTAATGAACTACAAATGATTGTACTGAATTACTTTGCAAAAAGTAGTACATGGAACAATTTGTAGGGCCAGCTTTAGTAAGCAGGCCCCTCACCCTGAAGCATTTGTTATTCCTATAGCTACATAAAGATGAGGAGAGATCTATAGGCTAATGACAAGTCCCAACCTGTCCATTTTTATGGGATCTTCTCTGTCTGATGGATCCTCTTACAGTCTGTATTTGTTAAATGTAAGGCTGAAATAAAGAATGTTTCCCCTAGATATTTGGTTGTTTAATTGCTCTACACATTTTTGTCAACCAGGGTTGCAGTGACTTTCTCAGTGATTTTTGTTGTTATTGTCATAAAGGTGTAGCTAGTCTGTAGTCTCGGGTTTGAAATATCTCTGCTCTATTTTAAGATTGGCAGTAATAGCAAAGTATATCATGCCTATTTTAGTAATCCAGTGCCTCAGAAAAAGAAATTAATAGCATTTTGTGTTCCATTTCACTTCACAAGTATGTCAATGTTGTTGTCAGAAGTGCTTCTGTTGCCGATCAAAAAAGACCTGTGTTTGTTTACAACACCTTTAAAGACTATTTTACAGTAATATTGTGCAGAAAAAACATCTTGTAACTCCTCCATCAGACTTTTCTTGGGAAAAAATCCTTAATTGTATATACGCCTATAAAATCTCATTTCCCTTTGCAAACGTGAGAATGACCTGCTATAACAAAATATGAGTGATGCTATTACCCTTTTCAGTCTCTCCATCATGGACATCAATCACCATCTATTCTCTAGATGTCCTAGGTGTTGCACCACTTCCTCATTAGCTCTTCAACTCAAAGTCTCTAGCTTATTCTTTTAAGGCAAGTTAAAATGATCCAGGCCTGTATCTGATAAATTCACTTCTCATGAATCGTAAGTCCTATGGATTTCTGTATCTCTACCACCGCCTGTTCCTGCGGTTTCCTGTTTCACTTATGACAAAGCTGCCATCGCATCATGATTTTTTTTCTTCTGGCATGCAAGCAGTTGGTTGAGATGTGTGGAAGATGGGGCCACTCTATAATTGCCAGACTGCTGTATCATTTCAAATGCATAGGTTTAGTATTTTGAATCCAGTTTTGAATCTGTTATTTTTGTTGTGCATTACTATGTAATACAGCATTACATTTATGTGCAATGGGTACTTGTATTTCATAGTTAATAATCCAAAGCCTATAGTGAAAGGTATGTTGAAGTATTTCTAGAGCAGAGTTTTGATTGAAATGCAATAGTGGAAAACTGACAGATATCATGTATTAAAATTCTACCGTTTGTTTAACTCCATACAAAATTAGAGTGACTTTCTTATATTCACTAATCCCCAAACAAAATAACCATCAAGAAAAAAATACCCATTTTATTAGTTTCATTTAATTTCTTAATTGCTCATATTCAGTTTACCAATTTATTGCTGTGTGAAATGCTTAGAGGCAATGCGTACATTAAAGGGATTATTTATATGTAATCCCTCCCTCCCAAAGGATATGAACTGATCATTTATGAATCCTGATTTACGCTCTGTAACTATACCAGATGAATAAAATAGTTACTGTAAAATGATATAGTTGGTAGAAGAGTAATACAGCATGAAAGTATGATTTAGCACTAAAATGATTTTCACTGATGGTCTTAGTAAAGGTATGTGAACTTTACTTTTAGAATTTAAGTGAACCACACTAAAAACAGCTTGCTGCACTAGAGCCATTGATTTTGTGGGAGTATTTGTTGTTGAAAGATGTGTTAAATACAACCCCTTTGGGACTTCACTGAAAATGTAATCCGTGTTCTATTCAGGATGTGGATCATTTTCAGATGTGGTTGTGATTTTACTGGGGAGGAGGGTTATAATTAGTTTTAATATAATTGGCAAGGCTTTACTGTTGAGATGCAGAATTGCTCATTACCCATGGATATAATTGAGGGTACCTGTTTGCCAGGCAAAAGGGGGGGGGGGTAGGAAAGCAAGATGCAACGATAAGAGAAAGGAGAAATCAGAGGCATTAACCATATGGAAACTGAAAAAGGGAAACTGTCAGACTTCGGGCGGAAGCATCAGAAAGTAATATTTGGTCTAGAGACTATCCTCAGTGTACAGACCACACACTACTAAATTATTGCCTACCAGAGCATACTATTGACTCCTGCTCTGTGTTTTTGGCCACACATATAGCACAACACATTACATCAGAAATATGAATGTTATGGAAGCACAATAAAATATGCAAGGTGTAAGTAGTGCATGACTTAAACTGCATCTACAACAGCACTAGATTCTGAAATACTGTGTCTCTGTCCAGGCAATATCTCAGTTTGTTTCTGATTTCTCCCATTTGCACATTCTTGCATTTTACCGTTGTTCTACATACTGCTGGGTTCCTCACTACAATGAATACAAAACAAATAGACATTCAAAAAGATACATACTTTCTTTTTTATTAGATTGAAAGGGAACAAGCTGATAACAGCAGGAAAAAATGCTACCCCAGACCTGTACTGACCTTTCTCATATGGGACATTCTCCTTGTGATTGCTCAGATAATGAATAATAATAATGAAATAGTTATGCCCCACTTTATATTCTTAAACAGTTACATCATTTTAAATAAATGTGTGTTTGTAATTGTATAATCATGTAATGTGTCATTATCCGAATGTTGTATCATGATTCTCTGAGTATATGTTATTGTATGTGTACATCTACTATATATCTGAGAGTTTTTGAATCTGTCTGTTTGTCTGAGTCTGTTTGCTTAAGAATTCCTCCTAAACGCTAATAGCTAGACCGCCAAATTTGGTATGCAGCTTATACTTATGAATTACCACAAGGCGGGCAGCAAGCACCCCAACCCCAGGGAGCAGCTGCCAGTCAGCCAGATCAGCCCCTGCCATCCCTGGCCACCCTCGGGGAGTAACCGCCAATTTGGCCACCACGGGGAGCAGCCGTTGCCCTAGCTGCATGGTCCCTGCTGTCCCATGCCAGCCCCAGAGAGTAGCCGGAGGCCAAGCCAAGAGACCCCTGCTATCCCAGGGAGCAGCCAATGGGTGGGCTGCGTGGCATCGTTGCCCCAGGCCAGCCCTGGGGAGAAGTCCCAGGCTGCCCTCATCCACTGCCATGAGCCTCTCCACACCTTCCAAATCCCTGCCTGGCTGCTGCACCCTCACCAAATGCCCTGAGCACTCCATCCCCCTGCTCTACCTGCTGCCCCGAGCCCCTCCTCACCCCCTAACCCTGACTCCTTCACACACACACACACCCAGCCTCCTGCCCTAATCCCCCCATACCCTAAGCCCCGTTCTGACAGACCCAAGTAACGTCAGGTTAGTCTTCTAGTAGTGATTCTCAACCAGTGGTACAAAGAGGTACTCGAGAGAAGTCTGAGGGGTACGCAACACAACTGAAATTTGGAGAAAACTGAATTTTTGTTTTAAGTTTTACAGCACTTTATTATTTTTGTATTTTTTACACCCAAAAATTTAATCGCCCGTCCCGGCTATGATTAAGTTGTTTAAACAAATATGTTGCAATGGTAGAAAAAAAATTGCATCTGAAAACTGTAGGTACTGGGGGTACTTTTTTTTTAAGGGGATACTTA